>NW_025920137.1:223997-416296 GCF_902686445.1 Sciurus carolinensis | reverse complement strand
ACATGGAGTTCCCACTGCAACTCCCCACTGACTGATCCAGGCAGTGAAGGACCAAGCATTGGCTAGCCTCTCCCCATACCTGAATGACCTGATGGTGTTGGTGACTCTCCTGGTCCAATCTTATCTGCCACAGCCAAAGTCACCACTGAGGATGAGGCACCTTTGGGTGGCAGCAGGTGTGGTGTGGCAAGAAGAATGGCATTTCTGGTACATCTTAGGAAGGGTTCTAACATGGACTCAGTGAAATGGGGTCACTAGAATGCTGTGAGCAGAGAGGTAACCTAATCAGACTTGGTCTAACTGGTCCACTGTGACAAGAATGGATGGTAAGAGCATTTAAAAAGAGACAAGGAGACTAATTTGCTGACTATTTACAGTTATCTGGACAGGAGATGCTAGTAGCTTGGAAATGGAAGATGTGACTAACCTTGAAGGCAGACCTGACAAGATTTACAGACAGATTCAATGTGAAGCATAAGAGAAACAGCTGAGTCAAGAAAGACACCAAGGTAAAGTGTCATTAATTCAAGTAAGAATGAGGGGTAGGAATTAGGATATGTTTTAGATCAATTTTGAACCTGCTGAGTTGGTACTCAACAGCTAAGCAGGTAGTTTATTATAAAGGTCTAGAATTAAGAGGTAAGATCATGGTTGGAGAGCTACATTTGGAAATAACTGGTATATAAAAAGTATAAGGAAAACATCAGAGGGCGTGAAGAGAAACAAATAAAACAGACTAAGCTGGAGGGACTCAAAAGTGGGGAGGAAGCCCAGGGGGATGACTGATATTCTAAAAGTCAAGTGAAGAAAGTGTGCTGAAGGAGGTTTCCAGGAGGTCCAATACTGCTGAGAGGTTAAGTAAGATGATATGGAAGAAATTATTTCTAGATTCATTCAAGTGAAAACTGGAAGTATACTTAGGAAAAGCAATTTTGGAGGAAAGGATGAGTGAAAATTACTGGTGTGAGTTCAAACACAAATGGAGGGCTGGGGATGTCCACAATGGGAGAGGGCTTGCTAGTATGCTCAAGGTCCTGGGTTTGATTCCTGGGATTTCAGTGAACAAATAAAATTAATAAAAAAGGGAAAGGAAATGTAGTTCAGTGAGTAGAGATCTTTCTTACAATAGCCTTCTAGCTAAGTAGCATAGTTGGCTATGATCTAATGTTTTTCTAATTTAACTTCATTTTTCAATCCTCATATAATGATTTGGTAGTATATTTGTGACTCTTTAATTTTTTAAGATTACATTTGTCCCACCACAACACTCTAAATGAAGTTATTAAATAATTTGTTCATAAAACTATAAACTAAAATAAAATAACCTTAAAAACATCGTAGATATATTATATAGACTTATTTTCATTTGCTCATATTCATAGATAATTACAACTGAAAGTAATTCTTGTTTCAAGCAAATCTTTAATTTTTAGGATATTTTATGGTATGCATGTGCAAAGTTATTAGTCGTACTAAAACACTGAATTCTATAACAGTATAAAAAGATAGCAATTCCAAACATAATCAAATTTATAAACTCAATCATTATGAGATGTATGTTAAGCCACTATTGAAAAATGTAGTGTGATGCATGCTCCCATATATTACCTTTAAAAAAATGATGGCATACATGCAATCAGCATTTACAAGGAAGATTCACTTCATTAGCTAACCTTGGATTTAGCAGGAAAGTCAATAAATTAGTGCCTGTGGATCAAATCCATCATTTGCATACTTTTCTAAAGAAAGTTCTACTGTTTTTGTTTTTATTTTTGTGGTGCTGAGAATAGAACCCAGAGTCATGTGCATGTTAAACAAATACTACCCATAGTTATATTTCTACCCCTTAAAAAAATGCAACCCATACTCATCCACTAGTGGCTATAACATGTTTCAGAGGACAATCACAAAGACCCTCTGGGGTTGGTGTTATAGCTCAGCTGATAGAGTGCTTGCCTCATGCACAAAGCCCTGGGGTCACTCCCATAGCACCACACACACACACACACACACACACACATACACACAAAACAAAAACAAAGCAAAACAAAACAACAATGAAAAACCAACCTCTGGTTCACAAAGACTAAAATATGCACTGTCTGACACTGCAGAAAAAGTTTGCCAACTCTTACTTCAGTATATTGAAGATTTGATGGAAGTTTTAATAGAGTTTACTCAATATAAGAAAGTATTGCTGAAACATTCACCCCCATGTGCAATGTATTCACAATATTCAGATTAATCTGAGAAGTCATTATTTGAGCACTAGGGCATTGGAAACAAGTACTCCACATCTACTGATGACTAGTACTGCTATAACAAGGCAGAGTGCCAGTGTGGCAGGCAGCTTCCTTTTGTAATTCAAAGTAAGTTTTAAAACAAAATTTTGCTTAAGAGATGTCATTAAAATAACTGAATTAAATAAACCGTACCCTAGAGAGTTGATTTCATTTTAAGGGGTTGTATATTTCATTATTTTATAGATATGACAATTTAACTCTTTCCTTATTGATGAGTATTCAAACTAACTCAAATTTGATATGACAATGCCATGCTAATTGCCCTTAACATACACATTTAGTATGTAATGTGTTTATATAAATGTGCCCAGCAAATGTATTCCATGTCTTCAATGTATGATGCATATAAGGGATATATTCATCTTTGTACATTTTGGATAATATAGAATACATGACCTTAACAAATGTGCATATGTAAACATTGTCCATCATGTTTTCCTGTCCCAGAAAGATACAGAAACAGAAGTGACGCTATTAGATTTATGGAATAATATTTTGAAATTTTGGTGCATGTTACTAAAATATTCTTCCAAATGTACTGACAAATTTCATTTATCAACAGGACATGAGAACATCTTTATCCCCATAATTATCAACCTTGGTTATTATAGGTAAGTAGACATGTATCAGTATAAAGGAAAAATGGCACCTTATGACTTAGTTACATTGTTTTTCTGATGACCTCCTGAGGATGAATATGTGCACTAAAGTATAAATATGTTAATCTTGAATATTTGTCCAAAGTTATTTTTGTAGGACAATAACAGGTGTCTACTGGGAGTACCGCCTTTGCCTTACCCATCATATGATTACTTTTTCTTAAGAAAAAACCAGATTAGAAGATTAGACAGAGAAGGTCCACAGGAGAATCTCTTTCAGAGACTAGGGCTATTAAGCTTCATTTTCACAAACTCCGTGGACTCAGGATTCAAGAAGAGGAGATATTGAGAGACTCAGGACCAACTCAGAGCTGTCAGGAGGGTCTCCTCCACTGGGCAAAGCTACCTGTTAGGGGTGGTAGTCCTGGACTGCAGGGAACTTGGAGGAGAGCTGCCCAGTGAGACCTACCCACCAGCAGGGAATATATCCCACCTGAAGGCCACTACCACTAGAGGGGCAGCTTCCTTGTGGATCACTGCATTATCAAGTTCCTCCAACACTTCAGGCTACTGAAGGTGAGTAGGTGAGTTATTGGAAATCTGCAGAGACACTACAAGTCAATAGGGGAAATCTGCAAGATCTCAGAGTTTCACTATTAGAGGGGAAGATACGTGAACAATATGAGAAAACAAGGGAAGAAAATGTCCCAAACAAACCTAGATGTTACAGCAATAAAATCCAATGACAGCATGGCGGAAGAAATGTTAGAAAGGGGGTTCAGAATGTACATAATTAAAATGATCAGAGAGGCAAATGATGAGATGAAAGAGCAAATGCAGGCTTTGAATGATCGCACCAATCAACAGTTCAAAGAGCAAATGTGGGAAGCAAAAGATCATTTCAATAAAGAGTTAGAGACACTGGAAAAAAAAAAAGAAATCCTTGAAATGAAGGAAACAATAAACCAAATTAAAACCTCCTTAGAAAATATACCAAATGATAGAACACCTGGAAGACATAACCTCAGACATTGAAGAAAAAGTATTTAATTTTGAAAACAAAGTTGACCAAACTGAGAAGATGATAAGAAATCATGAACAGAATCTACAAGAATTATGGATATCGAGAAAAGGCCAAATTTAAGGATTATTGGGATTGAGGAAAGCACAGAGAAACACACCAAAGGAATGAAAAATCCATTCAATGAAATAATATCAGAAAATTTCCCAAATCTGATGAATGAAATGGAAAATCAAGTACGAGAGGCTTATAAGACTCCAAATATACAAAACTACAACACACACACACACACACGAAGGCACATTACAATAAAAATACCTAACATGCAAAATAAAGACAAAATTTTAAAGGCTGTGAGAGAAAAAAATCAAATTACATTCAGGGGGAAAACAATACGGATATCACCAGATATTTCAACTCAGACCCTAAAAGCTGGAAGGGCCTGGAACAACATTTTTCAAGCTCTGGAAGAAAATGGATGCCAACCAAGAATCTTTTACCCAGCAAAACTTACCTTCAGATTTGACAACAAAATAAAATCCTTCAATGATAAACAAAAGCTAAAAGAATTTACAAATAGAAAGACTGCACTATAGAACATTCTAGCAAAATATTCCATGAGGAAGAGATGAAAAACAATGATGTAGATCAGCAAAGGGAGGAACTAGCCTAAAGGAATAGCCAAATAAAGGAGAAACCAAGTCATGTTAAAAAACAAAAATGAGCCAAATGACCAGGAATACAAATCGTATCTCAATAATAACCCTGAATGTTAATGACCTGAACTTATCAATCAAAAGACATAGATTGAGTTGAATTTTGTGCAGGGTGAGAGATAGGGGTTTAATTTCATTCTGTTGCATATGGATTTCCAGTTTTCCCAGCACCATTTGTTGAAGAGGCTATCTTTTCTCCATTGCATATTTTTGGCCCTTTTGTTTAGTATGAGAAAATTGTATTTATTTGGGTTTGTGTCCATGTCCTCTATTCTGTACCATTGATCTACCTATCTGTTTTGGTACCAATACCATGCCGTTTTTGTTTCTATTGCTTTGTAATAGAGTTGAAGATCTGGTATTGCGATATCCCCTGCTTCACTCTTTCTACGGAGGATTGCTTTAGCTATTCTGGGTTTTTTATTCTTCCAGATGAATTTCATAATTGCTTGCTCTATTTCTGTAAGGTACATCATTGGGATTTTAATTGGAATTGCATTGAATCTGTATAGCACTTTAGGCAGTATGGCCATTTTGACAATATTCATTCTGCCTATCCAAGAACATGGGAGATCTTTCCATCTTCTAAGGTTTTCTTTAATTTCTTTATTTAGAGTTCTGTAGTTCTCATTGTAGAGGTTGTTCACCTCTTTTGTGAGATTGATTCCCAAGTATTTTATTTTTTTCGATGCTATTGTGAATGGGGTAGTTTTCCAAATTTCTCTTTCTGAAGATTCATCACTTATATATAAAAATGCCTTAGATTTATGTGCATTGATCTTGTAACCTGCTACTTTATTGAATTCACTTATGAGTTCTAAAAGTTTTCTGGTGGAATTTCCTGGTTCCTCTAAATATACAATCATGTCATCAGTGAACAGGGATAGTTTGAGTTCTTCTTTTCCAATTTGCATTTCTTTCATTTCTTAGGTTTGTCTAATTGCTCTGGCTAGAGTTTCAAGGACGATGTTGAATAGAAGTGGTGAAAAAGGGCATCCCTGCCTTGTTCCGGTTTTTAGGGGGAATGCTTTCAGTTTTTCACCATTTAGAATGATACTGGCCATGGGCTTAGCATAGAAGGCCTTTACAATGTTAAGGAATGTTCCCACTACCCCAATTTTTTCTAGTGTTTTGAGCATGAAGGGGTGCTGTATTTTATCAAATGCTTTTTCTGCATCTATTGAAATAATCATGTGATTCTTAACTTTAAGTCTGTTGCTCAAAATGGATCAAGGACCTTGGAATCAGACCAGAGACCCTGCATCTTATAGAAGAAAAAGTAGGTCCAAATCTTCAATTTGTTGGCTTAGTATCAAAGTTCCTTAACAGGACTCCCATAGCACAAGAAATAAAAGAATCAACAACTGGGATAGATTCAAACTAAAAAGCTTTCGCTCAGCAAAGGAAACTATCAGCAATGTTAAGGAAGAGCCTACAGAGTGGGAGAAAATCTTTGCCACTCATACTTCAGATAGAGCGCTAATTTCCAGAATATATAAAGAACTCAAAAAACTCTACACCAAGAATACAAATAATCCAATCAACAAATGGGCTAAGGAAATGAACAGACACTTCACAGAAGAAGATCTATAAGCAATCAACAGATATATGAAAAAATGTTCAACATCTATAGTAATAAGAGAAATCCAAATCAAAACTACCCTAAGATTCCATCTCACCCCAATTAGAATGGCGATTATCAAGAACACAAGCAACAATTATTGTTGGTGAGGATGTGGGAAAAAAGGTACACTCATATATTGCTGGTGGGGTTGCAAATTAGTGCAGCCACTCTGGAAAGCAGTATGGAGATTCCTCAGAAAGCTTGGCATGGAACCACCATTTGACCCAGCCATCCCACTCCTTGGCCTATACCCAAAGGACTTAAAATCAGCATACTACAGAGATACAACCACATCAATGTTCATTGCTGCTCAATTCACCATAGCCAGATTGTGGAACCAAACTAGATGTCCTTCATTTGATGAATGGATAAAGAAACCATGGCATATATATACAATGGAATATTACTCTGCCATAAAGAATGATAAAATTATGGCATTTGCAGGCAAATGGATGAAATTGGAGAATATCATGCTAAGTGAGATAAGCCATTCTCAAAAAACTAAAGGACGCTTGATCTCGTTGATAAGCAGATGAGGACATATCATGGGTGGTGGGAGGGGTTAGCTTTAGGGTTAGGGTTAGTTTTAGGATTAGGGCTAAGGAGGGTGGTAAGAATGGAGGAAGGAAGGTCTATATAGAGGGAAAAGAAAAGTGGGAGGGGTGGGGGGGAAGGGAAAAAATAATAACAGAATGAACCAAACAACATTACCCTATGTAAATTTATGATTACACAAATGGTATGCCTTGACTCCATGTACGAATAGAGAAACAACATGTATCCCATTTGTTTAAAATTTAAAAAAAGAAAAAAAAAAGACATAGATTGGCAGATTGGATTAAAAAGAAAAATCCAATAATATGCTGCCTGCAAGAGACTCATCTCATAGAAAGAGATACCCACAGACTAAAGGTGAAAGGATGGGAAAAAACATACCATGCACATGGACTCAGCTAATATCCCGGAGTATCCATCCTCATATCAGATAATGTGGACTTCAAGCCACAGTTAGTCAGAAGTGATAAAGAAGGACATTTCATACTGCTTAAGGGAAGCATAAATCAGCAAGACATAACAATCATAAATATCTATGCCCCAAACAATGTCTCATCCATGTACATCAAACAAATCCTTCTCAATTCCAGGAATCAAATAGACCACAACACAATAGTACCAGGTGACTTTAACGCACCTCTATCCCCACTGGACAGATCTTCCAAACACAAATTGAATAAAGAAACCATAGATCTCAATAACACAATCAATAACGGACATGTATAGAATATACCATCAAAGAGCGAATATACTTTCTGCTCAGCAGTACATGGATGCTTCTCTAAAATAGACCATATATTATGCCACAAAGCTTCTCATAGCATATACATGAAGATAGATATACTACCTTGTATTCTATCAGACCATAATGGATTGAAATTAGAAATAAATAACAGAATAAAAAACAGAAACTTCTCTAATACCTAGAGACTAAATAATACACTATCGAATGATGAATGGATAACAGAAGACATCAGGGAAGAAATAAAAAAAATTCTTAGAGATAAACAAGAACAAAAATACAACATATCAAAAACTCTGGGACACTATGAAAGCAGTACTTAGAGGAATATTTATTTCATGGAGCACAATCAACAAAAGAAGAAAAAATCAACAAACAACCTAACACTACATCTCAAAGTCCTAGAGAAAGAAGAACACATCAACACCAAAAGTAGTAGAAGACAGGAAATAGTTAAAAACAGAGCTGAAATCAAGAAAATTGAAACAAAAGAAACAATCAAAAAAATTGACAAAATAAGTAGTTGGTTCTTTGAAAAAATAAAATTGATAAACCCTTAGCTACACTAACAAAGAGAAGGAGCAAGAAAACTCAAGTTACTAAAATTTGGAATGCACAAGGAAATATCATGACAGACACGATTGAAATACAAAACATAATTAGAAGCTATTTTGAAATCTCTACTCCAAAAAAGGAGAAAATCTCGAAGACATCAACAGGTTTCTAGAGACATATGATTCACCCAAACTGAACCAGGAGGACATACACAATTTAAATAGATCAATTTCAAGTAATGAAATAGAAGGTGTCATCAAAAGCCTACCAACAAAGAAACATCCAGGACCAGATGGGTTCTCAGTCAAGTTCTAAAAAACATTTAAAGAAGAGCTCATTCCAATACTCCTCAGAGTATTCCATGAAATATAAGAGGAGGGAACCCTCCCAAACTCATTCTATGAACCCAATATTACCCTGATACCTAAAACAGACAGAGACACATTGAGGAAAGAACATTTCAGACCAATATCCTTAATGAACATTGATGCAAAAATTATCAACACAATCTAAGCAAATCGCATACAAAAATATATTAAAAAATAATGCACCACAATCAAGTGGGTTTTATTCCAGGGATGTAAGTTTGGTTCAACATCCAAGAAATCAATAAATGTAATTCACCATGTCAACAGACTTAAAAATCAAGAATCACATGATTATTTCAATAGATGCAGAAAAAGCGTTTGATAAAATACAGAATCCCTTCATGCTCAAAACACTAGAAAAAATAGGGATAATGGGAACATTCCTTAACATTGTAAAGGCTATCTATGCTAAGCACCTAGCCAACAGCATTCTAAATGATGAAAAACTGAGAGCATTCCCCCTAAAAACTGGAACAAAGCAGAGATGCCCTCTTTCACCATTTCTATTTAACATCGTCTTTGAAACTCTAGCCAGAGCAATTAGACAGACCAAAGAAATTAAAGGGATACGTATTGGAAAAGAAGAACTCAAACTATCCTTATTTACTGATGACATGATTATATATTTAGAGGAACCTGGAAATTCCACCAGAAAACTTTTAGAACTCATAAGTGAATTCAGTAAAGTAGCAGGATATAAGACTAATGCTCATAAATCTAATGTTTTTTTATTCATAAATGATGAATCCTCAGAAAGAGAAGTTAGGAAAACTATCCCATTCAAAATAGCCTCTAAAAATATAAAATACTTGGGAATCAATCTAACAAAAGAGGAGAAAGTCCTCTACAATGAGAACTACAGAACCCTAAAAAAAGGAAATTAAAGAAAACCTTAGAAGATGGAAAGATCTCCCATGTTCTTGGATAGGCAGAATGAATATTGTCAAAATGGCCATATCAAAAGTGCTATACAGATTCAATGCAATTCCAATTAAAATCCCAATGATGTACCTTACAGAAATAGAGCAAGCAATCATGAAATTCATCTGGAAAAATAAGAAACCCAGAATAGCTAAAGCAATCCTTAGCAGGAAGAGTGACGCAGGGGGGTATCGCAATACCACACCTTCAACTATACTACAAAACAATATTAACAAAAACGGCATGGTATTCATACCAAGATAGACAGGTAGATCAATGGTACAGAGTAGAGGACACACATACAAACCCAAATAAATACAATTTTCTCATACTAGACAAAGGTGCCAAAAACATGCAATGGAGAAAAGATAACCTCAACAAATGGTGCTGGGGAAACCTGAAATCCATATGCAGCAGAAAGAAATTAAACCCCTATCTCTCACCCTGCACAAAACTCAACTCAAAATGGATCACGGACCTTGGAATCAGACCAGAGATCCTGCACCTTGTAGAAGAAAAAGTAGGTTCAAATGTTCATCATGTCATCTTACAATCAGACTTCCTTAATATGACTCTCCAAGCAGAAGAAATAAAAGCAAGAATCAATAACTGGGACAGATTCAAACTAAAAAGCTTTCTCTCAGCAAAGGAAACTATCAGCAATGTTAAGGAAGAGCCTACAGAGTGGGAGAAAATATTTGCCACTCATACTTCAGATAGAGCAGTAATCTCCAGAATATATAAAGAATTCAAAAAACTTTACACCTAGAATACAAATAACCCAACCAACAAATGGGCTAAGGAAATGAACAGACACTTCACAGAAGAAGATCTATAAGCAATCAACAGATATATGAAAACATGTTCAACATCTCTAATAATAAGAGATATGCAAATCAAAACTACCCTAAGATTCTATCTCACCCCAATTAGAATGACGATTACCAAGAATACAAGCAACAATAGGTGTTGGAGAGGATGTGGGGAAAAAGGTACACTCATACATTACTGGTGGGGTTGCAAATTAGTGCAGCCACTCTGGAGAGCAGTGTGGATTCCTAAGAAAACTTGGAATGGAGCCAACATTTGATCCAGGTATCCCACTCCTTGGCCTATACCCAAAGGACTTAAAATCAGCATACTACAGTGATGCAGTCACATCAATTGTCATAGCTGCTCAATTCACAATAGCCAGATTGTGGAACCAACTTAGATGCCCTTCAATTGATGAATGGATAAAGAAACTGTGGTATATATATACAATGGAATATTACTCAGTCATAAAGAATAATAAAATTATGGCATTTGCAGGCACATGGATGAAATTGGAGAATATCATGCTAAGTGAGATAAGTCAATCTCAAAAAACCAAAGGTAAATGATCTTGCTGATAAACTGATGATGTCACATAATGGTGGGGCTAAGAGGGAGGCAAGAATGGAGGAAGGAGGGACTTTATAGAGGGGATAAAAAGGGTGGGGGGGTAGGGGGAGGAAAAATAACAGAATGAATCAAACACAATTACCCTATGTAAATGTATGATTACATAAATGGTATGGCTCTACTTCATGTACAATCAGAAAACAAGTTGTATCCAATTTGTTTACAATTAAAAAAAGAAAGAAAAAACCACTGGTGATCAAAAATTCTGTTCTTTCTTTGTTGAATGAATTCATCACCATCATCATCAGTGTCATTACTTCCATCTTGTTAATTTTGTTCTTCTTCCTTTATATTTCCACCTTTTATGAAAGTTCAAGGTCAAGAATAATAGTTACTTTTCAATAAGATTAATTAGTTTTGTTCTCATCACTGATTTCATCAATTACTTAGTTTGATTGTCATGACATTACTTTTTCATAAATTTTATAGAGTCATTAAATTTTTGTCATTTCTTTTTGAGTTGAAAAATAACTTTTTTCAAAACTGCCAAAAGAACAGTTCTTCATTCTGTGTTTTTGTTTTTCTCCACTCTTTGCTACCTAACATTTGCATACCATATGACTGGAAGCAGTAAAAAGATGATCCAAGGTGTGCCTGGATTTTATATTGAACCTCTAGGATTAGGGAATGTGGCATTGTGCACTTTGGTAGTAGAAGGAAGATTCCCCCTTGTTGGACTGAGTTCTTTTTCTCACATTGTCATTTGGTATTCTTTTCTCATTGGGATCCTGGGATATCAAGAGTGAAGGAGCTCACTCAAATACGCGAACCAAGGTTTGCCATGGCCACCTGTATATTTGTGTAAAAACCAATTCAGTTTTAATAACAAGAGTATCTTCATATCCCTTCAGAGAATATATCTGGCTTGTTCACCACTATACCATTAGGATCTGAGAAGATCTTTCCCGTCAGATTGATTTTAAGTGAATATCTACAATATAAATAAACAGTAGAACAGTTGTTGAAGTTATAAGATTTGAAAAACAATGGTATCTCTTCAGTTATGACTGGAAAGTAAAGACAAAGACATCAGAAGCAGGTTTGCCTTACCATGATGTATATTTTTTCTTTTCCACCGTTTTTTCTCTACCACAGTTTTAATGACTTGGAGATGAAGAAATAAAATGGTGAACTTTCTTGCTTTAAAATAATGGGGTATATTAGATTAAATGTCTAATATTTTCACTAGTAAGTTATTGTTCCCAAAGAATGAACTCAGAACATGGTGCTTATTGCAACACATACACTGATGCTCCATATTCAGTACTAAGCAAATAAGAATTTGAACTTGGTCTTTAGTGCACATTCTTCAGAGTTAGGTAACAGTCTTTAATTTTTAAAAATCTGTACTAATTATGGGCAAAATATCCAGCAGTTATTAGTAACACACTCTTTGAGACAGAAAGTTATACATAGATTCATATATACAGTCTTTGCATAATGAAAGATAAATCTCATTTTCCTTAACAATTCATGTAAGTCAAAGAAACACTTAAGTTGTTTTCCAAGATAATTTCTGTCATATTTAAAACATATCATTTATATGATCCATTTTTTATGCAGAAGCCAATAACAACTATGATTATCTACAGGTCAATAAGATTCAATCATTAATATGATCTACAGATTCCATGATACACTGGTTGGTTGGTTATTTGTCTTAAATATTCAAATTGGACATTTGATAATTTAACAGAAAGCAAATGGGAAGTGCTATTGTTACAGGCCCTAAACTTATGAACTGGTTTTTAAATACATTACTTTTTGGAATCTATATGAAAAATAACCATTTTGCACTTCGGTGTTAGTTCAACCTGTATGTCAAGAGAATTATTCTCATCAGACTTTAGTATTTTGATTTGCAAATATGTGACATATTATGCATTTTTCTATAAAATGTAATATAAAATAGATACCAAGTTAATGGGACTCCATCAATATCTCCATTATAATGTCCAAGACTTTTTAACATCTCAAATCACCATAGATTATCACAGTGTTATACTATAATAATGACATTGTGTCATCAGAGTGGATGTTCAAAGAGTGTAACAATTGGACGGATGGTATTTCATATGGCAAATGGCATGTAGAAGATAAATACGGTTTTGGAAAAACTGAAAGAAAATTTTATATATACTTACAACATGGGTGGAAAGGTTCAGATGCCCAGTGGTGCAACCAAGCATGTCCTTCAAAATAAAAAACAAAATAAATTATATCTTCTTTTATTCCCCACATTAAAAAATAAATGCAGCACATAGAATGCATTTTCTGGTTTGGGTTGAATACACTCTATGCTTGAGAATTCTGCTCTACAAATTTATGAGTCTAGAAAAGTCTATTAACTTTGAGTGCTAATGTGTCAGAGAAAGGCTCTTCATAAAATGGAAACTATAGAGATCACAAATGTGCTGCCTGAGCCAAGATACTACACAAAATGTAGGATAATAGATAAAATCTAAGGTGGTGTGTATGGCACACCCCAAAAGGCTAATTACAAAATAGTATTCAAGGGGAACTAAAGCAAAGCCATGCCACCCACAACAGAGAATGTTACTTAATCAAATATTTTCATACATTGCTAAATCAAACATTTTCATACTTATACAGAGTTTTATGTTTGTTTAAAGGAAACGAAAACATACTTAAAACTATTATTTCAAAGAATCAATATCTTTTGACAATTTAACTTATTTATTCAGACTTTGTTTTTTAAATATTTATTTTTGCATTATTTTAAACCAAAATGTAGGCCTTGTTCAAGGCAAGCCTTGGCAACATAGCAAGACCCTTTCTTTAAAAATCTATGTGTGAAATACACATATGTAAATACATGTATATATCTTTAAAATTTAATTCTGAGTGAAATATGTATTTGTGCATCAAAGGACACAATGGAATGAAAAGGAAACATTCAGAATGGTACAAAACGTTTGCAAATTACATCCAGTCAAATAACTTGACCAGAAAATTGGGAAAGGACATGAATCCATGTTTCTCCAAAGAAGATACATAAAGTACTAACAAGCATATCAAAAGATTTTCTATTTCACTAATGATCTGGGAAATGCAAATCTAAACTACAGTGAAGTACTACTTGACAGTCATTAGCATAACTAAGAAGAGAATGAAGAAAAGCAGAAGGAAGAGGAGACTGCAAAATGGAGGAGGAGGAGGAGGAGGAGGAGGAGGAGGAGGAGGAGGAGGAGGAGGAGGAGGAGGAAAAAGCAGACAACAAAGAAAGTAAGCGTTGGCAAGTGGAGAAACTGAAACCGGTGTTCACTGAGATGGGAATGAAACTTTTTGCAGCCACTATGAAGAACTGTATGGTGTTTCCTCAAACTTTAAAAACAGAATTATCATATAATTCAGTAATTCCACATCTGAGTATCACCAAATTGATGGCTGAAAAAATTGGAATATATACCAACAATGGACTATTATTTAACCTTAAAAAGGAAGGAAATTCTGATATGTATTAAAAATGGATGAATAAGCACCTCATGCTGTTACATAAGCAATCACAAATAGACAAGTACTCTACAATTGCACTTACATGACTATGAGTTAAAGTGAATGACTCTTGAAAATATTCCAAGAATCTAAACATTATTTTTCCCATTTTTTATATTTCTTGCAATTTCTTCAAATACAAGGATGCATGTAAACTGATCAATAAGTAATTTAAGTTTGCATGTAAAACTGAAGTCGATTTTAGTTTCATTAAAAAAAATTTCATATTATTTGAGTTATGAGGGATGTTGAATTAGCATTTTCTATATGTTAGAACATCTATCATGTCTTGCCTCTGTGTGCTAAAGGACAAAAAACAATATTATCTCTAAAAACATTTCACAGAGATTTTGAAAATGTCCTCATGTGGATGCTGTATCCATTTAAAAAATTACCTCTCTCATTCTGCTCCCCCTAATATACTAGGATTGTTGACTGTATTGTCTGGCTCTCTCCTCCACTTTTTTTTTTTTTAATTCTTGAAAATGGGTAGTATGAATGATACTAGATTTTATATCCCCATGGCACTGCATAGGACCTAACCCAAGGCTGAATCTCAATAAATATATGTTGAATAACATATTAATGTATGGTAATAAATAATTACATACATATACATATTGAATAAATGTATATTCATTTAAGAAAATCAATTGGATAACATCCTCCAGAGTTATCTAAGAGATCAGACACCATTTAACCATATTGATTTCAGGATTGTTAAGGTCCACATTAATTGGATTTTGATTCAGTGTTTTTGGAGATTGACATCTAATAGCTTTCTCTATTCTCTGTGAGACACTGCCTAATTTCCATCCTGTTTGTTTCCTGACTTTCAAGTTGAGGAAATAAGCTCACAGCAAAATTCATTTACTTTATAAAATTCTCTCTCGCCTATCATCAAGGATAATGCCACCAGTGATGCCTGGGAAATATGCTTAAGGTAATTGGGCCTGAGATTTCTTTTTCAATACTAAAGACCAAAGTATACAATCATATTTGTAATTACTTCATTTAATATATCCTCTGTGTAGCATACAATTTAAATGTTCTAGCTAAATGTCTTGTATATGTAAGTAAATCCCTGTATTTTCTTCCTATGATCACCAAAATTATCCAGTCATAAAAAAGATTTCAGTGCCATCTAAAGTCAATGTAAGAAAGAATTACATTTAGGAAAATTAACATTTAGTACAATCTGCAATGTGCTAAAGTGATGGAGAAAAAATTTGCCTCTCTAATGCAAATATGACAGAATTGTTAGTAAAGTTTTAAATTCCAAATTACACTTTGAAACTTATAAAATAGCCTCTCTGCTTCAGTTTTTAAAGTATTACTGATAGTGAGTCAACAGTATGTTATTTACGTTCTTTGTTCAATATATTGTCAATTAAACATTATGACAGATGTGAAACATAAATGACATTAATGTCATCTGTCCTCTGACAGGTGATAAAGACCAGTAATCTAAGTTAGGAATATTTTGCCACATGGGGCCATATTGGATTGCATATGGCAATCATTGAAATGAGATAGTTCTAAAGGTTAATAAAATGTCTTTTAAAGACACTTCATAGAATTTCCCCATCTCTGTACCCCAGGTGATTAAAGTTGTAAGTAAACAAAAGTTTCATCCAGCACTGTCTACTGCTATATATCATCCCAGAAATCAGGATCAGTTAAGGTTCATCATGACAGTTCATGAACACTGTCACTGTGATATTGGGGTGGGGGGTATGGGAATGTCAGCTGCCCCCAGTGCAGCAGAACTCCAATTTGATTCTGGTGAACTTAGAAACAGCACTCTCCTTCATATCATCTTGCCTGCCATTGCTACTCTCTTATCTAATTTGTTTGTTGTCACAGAAATTTATCTTCAGGGGGAAAAGATTGAAAATATAAGGTGATGGTCACTGTGTAATGGAGGTTATAGTGGTTACTCTGATGCAAATTTGAACAATTTCAGTATTTCCTAGTGAATTATGAGTGTGTTCACAAATTTATATCATTGACAGGGATAGGGAATATGTTTTACCAATCAGAGAATATATAGGTAACTGCAGATATGGCTCAATATATAAAATTTATGTTGTAATTTTTAGAATGCAAATTATTTGCAAAATATTTAACATTTTACATGGTGATGCTTTTGGAAGACTTACAGTTTTATTTCCTTAATGTACTTTTGAAAAAGCTATACTCAAAATAAAAATCTGATTATTTTAATGCCATATTTTATTCCCCTTTATTCTCTTATTCTCTCTCACTCTGTCAATAGATACTTAAATAGAATATTGTCATTCCTCTAATTGAAATCTGTATTTGGGCCAACTAAAAGAACACAAAGTAACATAGTTATGGTTTTAGGACGGATTATTAACCACAAAAAGACTATATTAAATGGATTACATATCACATATTAGGGAAACTAAATTTCTGTTAAATCATATATAAAAAGGATATGATGTGTGCAGGCACCAAGCCAGGGAGTGAGTGTGCAGCTCAGCTGGGTCTGGGGCCTGTAGGGCAGGACTTGGGGCATGGAGGAGGGAAAGAGCCAGTCTAGCAGAGAGCCTGGGAGCACCAGGGCCTGAGCAGCATTGCCTGCAGCCCTGTGTCCTCAGCTGTGCCTGGGCTGGTGGGGGTCCCTGTATAACAATGACTAACTTCCCCTCCTTCCAATTACTAAGAACTGGAAATAAGATATAACTTGCTGGTGGCAGTTCTTAGCCATGATGTACCCATATACCCCATATTTAGTTATTCAGTGCCCAGGAATCAGAAGACATGTAGTTACATCTCTGGTTTTGCCATTTCTTTGTTGACTTGACTTTCACTGAGTTTTTCTTCATTAGTAAAATTGAGGGTTTTTTTAACCTATCTGTGGAAAATTTGGAATTTATTTTTTCTCACTGCAATATTAAGAATTATACCAAATTGAGAAGATAAAAAGGACAACTTTAAACCCTTCTCATTATTCAGATTCCTCTAGAATTAGCAGAAATGTAGATGGATTAAATGGTAATTTTTTTTTCTGATCATTGTTAACAGTGTCTGTTCTATGAGATAGCCAGCCATCATCTTAAGATGATGATTCTGATACCGAGACCTCAAATGATATGCCAAAATTTGCAGATGGAATCAAAGCCAGAAACAGAAATCAAAACTATCTTGTTCCCACTCCTGTACATAGAATTATAGACCACACTGCCTTTTCTACAGAAAAATCTGCTGATGTAGAAATCTGTGAAGAATGTGACTCACTGGAATCAATCAACCAGCAATCTGAAAAGGAGAGTCCTATAGAAGTTCACACCACCAAAGATGTCCCCATTGCATGTGCTTTCTGAGGATTATGACATACAGACAGAACACAATTCCTCCAAGAGCCTCCAAGACCAAAATGATGAAAGCCACCAGCTAAGCTTTGTAAAATTTGTGACAAAAGTAAAACTTTGAATGGGACTGCCCAGCAGAAATGGACTGTACTAAGAGCTAACAGCAGTGGTCTCTATAAATGTGAACTTTGTGAATTCAATAGTCAGTAATTTTCTGATTCAACACAGCATATTGTCCTTGAAGCATAAACATACTGATTCAAATATGTGTCAAGTAGGCAAGGAAAGCTTCTTTGCCAACAAGCTTCTGATCAAACATGCCAAACAACATGAAGAGGATCTATACATTGGTAAATACTCTAATTACAGTACAGAAATTTTTGAGAAACTCAACCAGTCCATTGTAGACACCCACTTTAGCCATCATCTGTATTGGTGTGACCAGTGTGATGTACAGTTCTCCTCAAGCAGTGATCTCTACCTACATTTTCGGGAGCAAGGCTGTCATGAACAGTACTTGTGTCAGTTGTGTGAACATAGAACAAATGATCCAGAAGACTTGCATAGCCATGTGGCAAAAGAGCATACATTTAAATTAATAGAATTAAGCAATAAGTATAACAATGGGCAGTGGAGAACATGAATAATACAGCCTCTTAAGCAAAATGATCTCTGAAAAATGGAAGAACTTTGCAAGGCATGTCTGTGGTGTTCAAAGTATATGTTATACAAATGACAAACAGGTATGTTGCTATTGTGTCGTGTCCCTCGCCCGCAAGAAAGCACGACACAGGAATCTTCCTTCAGCAGTTTAATAAGGACCTTAATATTATAAAACTATGGTTTTTTTTCTTCTCCCCCTTGAGCCGAACTCATACACTTTTATACTCTAGCAATAGCCAATCTACTCCTGCCACTTGGCCTATGTTCATAGGTGCTCCCATTTGCAACAGTTAGTTCAACCAAATATGGGCTTGTTTACCTAGAAAGCACTTCAGGAAACCAGCGCCATCTTATCATGGTGGCGAGGCGGCTCACCACAGCTCCCCCTTCTTTATTTTAGAAACACAGGTGAAGGTAGAGGCCCTATCCTACTATGCAAAAGTGGCAAATAGTGAACGTCAGTCCCAGAGTGGCGCCTTCTCCGGGCCTTATAAGTGGCTTGGGACCGTGCCTGTCTTAGGTTGAGGGGTCAGCCCGTATCCTTACCCGTCATCAAAGACTGTAGATAATGCTACAGCTTCTGTCTTAGGTTGGTATACGGCCACCTCCTACATTACCCGTCTTTGACTACCGGTCCAGCATACTCAGCCATACTTGAAGGGAACTGCCGGCCTCTAAGGCTGTCATAACTTGTTGAAGGATGATTCGATCTCTCTGTTGGGTGTTCATAATTGATAAATTAAGCAAATGAGATGTAAAACACCTAAAATATTAGTCCTAGAGAGCCAAGGCCTGCCCATTTTTTACAAAACCTAGAGCAGTAGAGAACCATTTCACCATTTCAGATACAGGTGCCACATTTACCCTGGTGGTATTGACTCTCATAATTTCAGCTCTTGGTTGAGGGGTAAATTGTCAAACCCATATGACTAAGTACAAGTAAAATAGTGAGAAAGATTTCTAGACAACATAGCTGCATGGCTATCATTATAAAAAGTGATAGGGGTAACATAAACTGCTCTTAAAGAAAGAACACATCCCAGACCCATAAGTTCTTGTAACAAGTCCACTTGTTCTTGTAATAAGTCCACTCTTTGATTTACTAGGAGGATGCCTGTTCTTAAATGTTGATTTAAGGTCTCTTGAGTCTGTAAGGCAGTGGCAGTGTTTTCTGCCAAATGATTAACTGTAGTTGTTATCTCTTTCCTGTTGAAGAAAAGTCCTAGAAATAAGTGGTAGTAGACATTGTTTAACATGAACATTCCATTAGTTTGACCACCTAGAGATTTGCAAGTTATTTTTAAAGACAGTTCACTTTTATTAGTTTACTCAATTTAAATTGAACCCTTTTAAATCACGTGAATAAAAGTATTTGGATCCATTTTTAAATTTTAATTTTAGGAGCGCTCAGTTTTGATACAGACAAGACATGACACCAGACAGCATGACATAGAAATAACACAAGATCAAAGGCCTTGTAATTTATAGGTGAATCTCCATTGCAATGTAACAGATGTTCAAAAACTTTAGTTGAATAAAAAATAGAACTGAAAATAGGTATGCAAGATCAAAATTATGAGCTCAAAAATACAGCATTAAAGAAAAACAAAACAAAACAAGAATCCTTGAAAATGAGTTAATTCTGTGTAGCAGTCCAGAAGTTTAAAACAGACACCTTTTTGTTTTCTTTTTCTTATCTTCAGGTTACCCCCCTTTTTCGCTGAGACTGTTGCAGTTTACATTCCAAAGCAGGCTTCAGCAAGGCCAGGCCGGGGGGGGGGGGGGGGAGGGAGGATCACCCAGGACTTTTTAACCCTTTATGTTCCTGGTTGAGAAATCAAGTTAGGTTTGAATGCAGAAAATCACAAAACATTATTTCTTACTACTTTTGAGGAATGGAGTTGCTGAGCTCTCTGCCTAGGAGGAGGACTGCTTCAAGGACACGAGTATTCCCTCCCTAGGTGGCCATGGAGCTGCGTGGAAAGGGTCAGGAGGGGGGGCCTGTTTCTGTCTCTTGTGATAGTTTTTCTTAATCTAACATTATTGTTATAGCTCAAGAACAAAGGTGGAAGTTACAAGACAATTGAAGTCTTAATTAGTACAATAAATCCCCAGGATGCAAATATACAGTCCTGAAAGAAAAGTACATAGTAATTACGGCAATACCCTGCAAACACCTAGCGTAAATGAAAATTCTAACTCTAAAAAAAATTCACTTATTCCCGTGCCAGATTAGCCAACCACACAGAAGGTGACACCCCTTGCTCAATGGCCAGTATGGCCTGAATTAACACCGCCTTTTCACGTGCTTGACGTACTCTTAGCTTGCAAATAAACCAAAGGCAAAGGCAAATGCCTGCAAAACAAATACATCCAAAGATCCCCACATTAACCCATTCTTTAAAATAACTAAAGGCAGAGGTGAGCCAGTTAGAGAACTGACTCAAAGTAACAGGCTCAACACGAGTGTCATTTAAAATCACAATCTGCAATAATTGTTGATTCATCATCTTCTCAGCTTCTAGGGACCAGTTGCCTGCAAGAAAGGCAGAAATCAAGTGGCTTTGATTTTTTGCTTCTTCATATCTTACTGGAGTTATACACATGTGTTTATGATTCCCGATGCATCCAACTTGTGCAATGTTGAAAAGTTCATCCAACTGTACTTGTAGTAAATCTATCCTTTGATTCGCCGCCAAGATCCCAGATAAGATATGTCTGTTGACGCGGTCCTGGGATTCTAACACCTGTGCAGTTTGCTGTATGACTTGATTAATGGTTTGTGCTGTTTGAACTTGATTGGTCATGGCTAGAGCAGCGGTAGTGGCTGCAGCAGCAGAGACAACAATAGCAGTTATTATGGCTGCGGTAATGCCAAAGTCTCTCTTTTCTCTGAAAAGGTTCACCAACGGAAAATTATCTGGATTGACCTCCACTGGGACAGGTACAAAGGTGGGTACCTTTACAATCACAGCAACAGATTCACTACCGTTCCAACACTCTGAAAGCAGGCAGGTAATATTGTTATTAGAACAATTTAAAATCACTTCTGAACTGTTTGATAAAAGAAATAGAAAAGGGGGGGTTAAACATACTGGAGCGGGGGGAAGAGTAGCATTATATAGCTGCTTATGCAACAACAAGTTTCCTAGTCGATGTCCTTTCTGTATATCTTCCGTGACAGTACCTGTTGCATTATGCAAAGAGAAATTGCCTCCTTTTAATAAGGCTAAAGCAGAGATGTCAGCCATAGCTCCGGCCCGATTACCTATCAACCACTGATAAAAAGGCCACCCTGATCCGGTAGAGGTACCATTTTTTGTGAAATTATAGAAAAACTTCTTAAGGGATGGAGATATAGAGAATCCCTGAGCCACCTCTTTATAATCCCAATTTCTGTCTTGACAATGAGTAAATATTGGGGGGAAGCTTTTGTAAGGGGTACAAGCGGGTGAAGCAAGAAACCGTGTGGCATTTGTCGCATTTTTCCTTGCCCATGGAAAATGACCGGTACTCACAGTAACCAGGGTGGTGACATTCACTACTCCACTATTATTTCCCACACCAGATCCAGAATACAATCCCTGCGAGACCTGTGTGAGGGCAGCAGTCAGTATGTTTAAGGATACACTGTTATGTCGCAAGGGATTGTCCCAGGAGGTAACATTTTTAAGGAGCAGACGCACACAGTGTTGACTGCTACTATAAAGGGAAAAACAAAAGACTTCAGTCAAATTAAAAGATGTAAGATTAAAGACGGAGGTTTCAGTAGACATAGGATCACGACATGGCATTTCCATCTCACAAGTGGTGGCGAAAAGGGTTGGCAAAATATTGGAATCAGCATGGATCGGCATAGGTATCGGCCATGCCCGAGTAACCGCCCAGAGCCTTATCTTAGAAACTGGCTTCTGACTGGTCCATTGGATCACCAGGACCAGACACCACAGGATCAGTAGATTCTTCATTCTGTTCCTTCACACCTTTAGTTGAAGTCGATGCTAACAGACTCTCAGGTATCCTACGCACGAGTCGCTCAGGCACCCAAAGTGGTTCCATTCGATCCTGTGGAAAAATACAAACAGAACCTCGTGCCCATATCAGCACGGGATCAGGTCCGTACCACTGGCCTGAAAGTACATCCTTCCACTTCACTTTCCCTAAGGAAGGGGGGGCAGGCAGCGAACAATGTCTGTCAGCCGCAGAATTATCATTTGCATCCAAAGTTAAAAAATTAATGGTAAAAAGAGCCAGAGACAAACGCTCTTTAGGAGTACGACTTGCTCCTATTCCCCCTTTTTGTTTTTGTAAAAGTTCTTTAATCGTTCTATGAGCTCTCTCCACAATTCCCTGACCTTGGGGGTTGTAAGGCAAGCCATGAGTCAGTTGCACTCCCATAGTGGAGCAGAAAGAGGTGAATTGTTGACCAGTGTACGTTGGCCCATTATCTGTCTTCAAGGAGCATGGAAGGCCCCAGGCGGCCCAAGCCTCTAGGCAATGGGAGATGACATGATGGCCTTTTTCTCCTGCCAAAGCAGAGGCATGCAAAATTCCAGAGAAAGTATCTACTGAGACATGAACATATTTTAGGAAACCAAACTCTGCAATATGAGTTACATCCATTTGCCAAATCGTAAGAGGTCGCAAGCCTCAGGGGTTAACACCAAAAGAAGGGAGATGATGAAATGGAACACAATGAGAACAACCTAAGACAATCTGTCTCGCTTCTGCTCGAGGAATAGAGAAGCGCTTACGAAGTGTTTGGGAGTTAACATGAAACTTATTATGAAAGTCTCAAGCATTGTCAAGAGAAGAAAGAAAACAAATTGTGCGGGTAGTAGCATCTGCCCTTGCGTTTCCTTCAACAATAGGTCCAGGGAGAGACGTATGAGCTCTTATATGTACAGGATAAAAGGGTGCAGAATGGCCCAAAATCAAATTTTGTAACTGAGTAAATAAAGATGAAACCTTGTTGTTAGGATTGATGTCACCTACAGTTTCTAACACCTTAAGTGCTCCTATTACATAATTAGAATCTGATATCAGATTGAAAGGAAAAAGACAACTCTCAAAAACCTTAATGACAATTTGTAGCTCTACCCATTGTGGGTTTCCTGGTTCAAATTGATGTTGGATGGGGAACTGACTATCAATAACATAGGCTCCTATGCCCGTCTTAGAACCATCAGTAAAGATATTTGAAGCCTTCAACAAAGGAACAGTAGATGTTATTCTAGGAAATATAATCGGATGTTCCCTAACAAATGCAAGGAGTGGATGAGAGGGAAAATGATTTTCAATTTCCCCTGGAAAGGAACATCTCAAGATGGCCCAATTATCCAAAGTAGCACTGAGTATTTGAATTTGTTTGGTAGTATAGGGAGTAATTATAGAATTTGGAAGAATACCAAAAAACTGAATACTCTGCTGAATGCCAAGTAGAGCTAAAGAGGCGACAGCATCAGGGTAATGTTCTAAAGAACGTCCAGGAGAAACATGTGGATGAATCCACAACAATGGACCTTCTTGCCATAAAACTCCAGTTGGCTGCCTGAGTGTGGGCAATATACAAAGCTGCATAGGCTTATCTCCTTGTAATCTAGTAAAACTGGCATTTGAATAGCCTTTTCAACCTTTTGGAGTGCCAGTCTGGCCTCAAAAGTTAATTTCCGAGGAGAAGAGAGATCAGGGTCACCTTTAAGGATGTCATATAAGGGAAGTAAATCAACATTGGGAATATGCAGATAACTCCTGATCCAATTTATGTCCCCTAGCAGTTTTTGGAAATCATTCAAAGAGTGAAGATTTTCAGTCCTAATAGTTATTTTTTGGGGAGCAATACCTTGTGAGGAAATTTTTGCTCCAAGAAAGTTTACTATACTTCCTGTTTGAACCTTTTCTGGAGCAATATGTAATCCTCGCAGTTCTAAAAGTTGAATTAACTCATAATAGATTTCAGAAAGCAGCTCTTCCGACTTAGCTGCTAATAAAATGTCATCCATGTAATGAATACATTTTAACCCTGTAAATTTCTTCCTGAGTGGTTCAAGAGTCTTACCAACGAACAACTGACATAAAGTAGGACTGTTAGCCATGCCTTGAGGCAACACTATCCACTCAAATCGGAGATCAGGTTTTTCATGATTGCAGACTGGGAGGGTGAAAGCAAAGTGCTCTGAGTCTCGAGGATGCAGTGGAACAGAAAAGAAACAATCCTTAATATCTATACACATGACTCTCCAGTGATCTGGAATAGTGGAAAGTAGTGGCAACCCTCTCTGAACTGGACCCATTATTTGCATCTGTGCATTAATTGCTCTTAAATCATGTAACAGACGCCATTTACCAGACTTCTTTTTAATAACAAATATTGGAGTATTCCAGGGAGATGTGGAAGGTCTAATATGTCCTAAATCAAACTGCTCTTGAACTAATTCATGTGCTGCAGCCAGCTTGACAGAGGGTAAAGGCCACTGAGACACCCATACTGGTTCCTCTGTTTTCCAGGTAATGGGTATCTGCATCTCAGTGGCCCCTATGAAAAACCCAAACCCTTTCCATCTGTATCTTTCTTGGCTGGCACCGGACTCTTCCTTCCCTGTAAGTTTTTTCCTAATCCTAGACTAGGTTTAAATCCCATTTTCAACATCAGTTGATGAGACTCTGGAGAGTAAATATTACTGAGCTGATATCCCATATCACTCAAGATATCCTGTCCCCATAAAGAAAACGGGAGGTCAAGTACATAGGGAATAAACTGTCCAGCATGCCCCTCAGTGTCCCGCTAGGAAAGTAATCTACAACTAATTTGAGGAGCTTGAGCATATTTAAGCCCTCTGAGTGAGTGATCAGAAGTCTGAACTGGCCACCTTTTAGCCCAATCTTTTTTAGAGATAATATTACGATTTGCCCCTGTATCCATTAACCCCAGGATAGGTTTACCTTCTATGTTTAAAGTTACTAAAGGGCGTGTGTTCAAATCTAGAGTTAAATAAGCGCTATTCCCTTCTGTGCTCCCAATCTGTTCACTAGTTCTATTAATGGCATCAGCTTTAAAATGTTTATGTAGGCTAGGCAGCAAGAGCAGCTGAGCAATCCGATCTCCGGAGGAGATGGACACAATGCTTTTCGGAGCCTCCACCATGACTTTAACAGAACCCACCGCATCTGGATTAATCACTCCAGGAAAGACATGAAGACCTTGTAAGATAGAAGAGGCTCGCCCAATGAGTAAACCTACAGTGTCCTGTGGCAAAGATCCGTTAAAATTAGTGTCAATTACCTGAACACCCATTTTAGGTGTTAAAATGAGTCTGGTGGTGGAACAGAGGTCAACTCCTGCGGAACCTTTAGTGGCTCTCTTGGGCTCTTGGGGTGTCTCAGAGATGGCCAATACTCGTCCGGCCTGGTTACTTCCTCTGTGGCCCCATATATTTGCGGGCCCTGAGGACGGGGGCCCTTCCAGCCGTTTTTTGAATCAATCCTTTCAATAAACCGGCCATGGATATCTCTCGTGGACTTACATGTATGAGCCCAATGTTTTCCTTTCTTACACCTATGACACACCCCCAGGAGGCGATTTGGAGGAGCGTTATTTGTCCTTTCTACCTTATGTATATTAGGACACTCTCTCCTGAAATGTCCTTCTTGTCCACAAGAATAACACCTCCTATCTCCGGAGGAAGTCCTGTTAGAAAGTTGAAGGAAGGCAGCGGCTAAGCCTGCATTTGTTAATGGGCCGCCTATTTCTCTACAAGCTTTCATCCATGCCTCTATGCCTTTGCTTTTAAATGGATTAATAGCATTTCTACATTCTCTTGTGCATTGTTCATATACTAATTGTTTAATTAAAGGCATGGCTACATCAGCATCCCCGAAGATCTTCCCTGCTGCATCTACCATTCTAGCCACGAAATCTGAAAAAGCTTCTGTGGGGCCTTGGACAATTTTTGTTAAGTTACCTCGCACCTCTCCTTTATTAGGGAGTGCTTTCCAGGCAGCAATGCAGATCTTATTAATTTGTTCATAAACCTCTAATGGAAAGCCTGTTTGCTGATTGGCAAATCTACCCTGCCCTAGAAGCATATCCACATCCCAGGCAGGTTTGCCCATAGCTTGGTTGCGTGCAGCCTGTTCATTGGCCCCCTCTAACACGAAAGCTCTCCATCTAAATATTTACCTGGGGAAACACAAGCTTTCACTAAACTGGCCCACTCTGAGGGGGTCATGCAGAATCTATTGAGCCCCTCTATTTGGGCAATAGTAAAAGCAGCATCCACACCATAAGTGCAGACAGATTTTGCTATATTCTTTATCATTTTAAATTCTATAGGTTCCTGATGTCTTCCCCCATCATTGTCCTGGAATACAGGACAGGCAAACCCCAACTCTACATGGGCAGCCCTCCAAGCTGCAGAGTTAAAAGCTCTACCCGTGCCTGGAACCCCTCCCACATATGGGGGAGGATCATAGACTAGAGCTGGCTTCTGTTCTTCCTTATAGTCCTTTTGTCTAAAATCTTTTTGCCTTTTAGTTCCCCCTTCTTTTATCTTCACCTTCCGCAAGTGCTGTGTTAGCTCTTTCACTTCTTCATCACCGTCTGATTCTGACTCCCCTGTATCTTCTGGTGTTCTAAGGACTTTTAAATCTGGGTATAGTCTCCTCTTAGGAATAGTTCCATAAACCTGTTCTTTTGCACTATGTTTACTGGAAGTACTCATAGAATCCTTGGACTTCTCCTCATGTAGTTGTTCAAGAACTTCCTGTCCTTTATGAATAGCTTCCTGACATCTACCATTAAGAATACATCCCTTTATTAATTTCCATAGCGGTATTACCCCTTTCTCCAATTGTCCCTGCTCCTGAAGGAAATCTAAATCTTTTCCCAACTTATCCCAGCTGGCAGGAGTCAAGCTTCCGGAGACAGCAAACCATGGGGCTGCCTTATCAATTCTTACAAGGAATGTTTCTAAAGTGCTGCGTTTGACCTTGAGCTCTTTGGAGCGCAACAAAAAATCTAAAGACTGTATTAATGAACTAGATGGAGAATTGCCCATAATGAAAGCAGCATTCAGAGCAAGCAGAATGAAAGCAAGAACAAAATATTTTTTTTTGTTGATCGACTATACAAAGTCGATTAAACCTTTGCTGATCGACTATACAAAGTCGATTAAATCCTAGTCCACAGACTAACCTTTGCTGATCGACTATACAAAGTCGATTAAATCCTAGTCCACAGACCCCATTTACCTGTGGTACTTACCGGTGCACCCCCTGACCACTGAAAGTTCTGATTCCCGGGTTTCAGCACCACTTGTCGTGTCCCTCGCCCGCAAGAAAGCACGACACAGGAATCTTCCTTCAGCAGTTTAATAAGGACCTTAATATTATAAAACTATGGTTTTTCTTCTTCTCCCCCTTGAGCCGAACTCATACACTTTTACACTCTAGCAATAGCCAATCTACTCCTGCCACTTGGCCTATGTTCATAGGTGCTCCCATTTGCAACAGTTAGTTCAACCAAATATGGGCTTGTTTACCTAGAAAGCACTTCAGGAAACCAGCGCCATCTTATCATGGTGGCGAGGCGGCTCACCACACTATTGAACATAATAAAATATTTCCTCACGTTTGTGATGACTTTGGGAAGGCCTTTTCAAGTATGCTAGAATATTGCAAGCATTTAAATTCACATTTATTTGAAGTGATTTATTTATATCAATATTAAGAATATTCAACAGGACAGACTAAAGATCCTAAAATTTATCTAGATTTCAAGCATTTGGTTGACTTACCTCATAAATGTAATGACTGCTTGATGAGGTTAGGAAATGAAAGGGAAGTAATAAGTAACTGTCTAGTTCATGAAACAACTTGATTATCTCTTTGTTTTGACTTAAGTAATGTTTATGTAAAATAGTAAATTCAACTTTGTGGAAAAATAAAATATATGATGAAATGATTATATTATTTAATATTTAAAGAACTGCCATAACTATTTTGAGAACAACCAACAGAAAATATGAAAAGAGTAGGAACAGATAGTTAACATTAAATTAAATTACAATTGATACATTAATTTGTCTCTGTTTTCATTAAAGTAGCAAATAAAACAGAAATACAAAGTAATTTTTCTTTTACTAGTCATCTTGAGAAGGATAATGTCTAAACATAAAAAGAGGCTTATATATAGAGGTATGGATGTTTTCTAAGCTTGATAATGAATATACAAAATTGCTGCATCTTCCTAACAGGTCAATTCTATCCAAATTAAATTCATCAAAATTAAAAACGCAAACTGGCCCTTGTTGGCACACTGCCTGTAACCCTATCGACTCAGGAGTCTGAACCAGGAGGATCACGAGAGTTCAAAGCCAGTCTCAGTAAAAGCAAGGGGCTAAGCAACTCAGTAGACCCTGTCTCTAAATAAAGTACCAAATAGGTCTGGGGTTGTGGTTCAGTGGTCCCATGTCCCTGAGTTCAATCTCTAGGAACCATTCCCCCCCAAAAAAAATTGCTGCAAAATGCTAATATAAAACAATAATTTCACCCTCAACCTTCTTTTATATACCTCTATGTTTATAAATAACATGTACTTCCTTCTTCATAAATTTTGTCCATTAAGCATCTTATTTCAGTTATTAGTTAGATTTGTGTTATGATTCAGCTCTCCATCCACCCCTTCCCTGGCTCCTCAACATTGAAGGAACCCATAATCAAACACCTGTAAGTGTCCCCTATTATCATATTTACTAATAATAAAGTACCACATTTCAATTTAAAAATATGTTTGTATTAAGCTTATTTCATACTATTTGAATGAGAAAAAAATCCATTTTTATTTTTTACACTCAATTACTTTTATTATAGCATCATGCCGACTTCCTTGCTGTCCCCTGTGTATTTTCTGCCTCCCATTATAACCAAATTATGTGTTCCAACTCTATTTCCAAATTTTCCCAGTGTAAGACCTTTTGTAGTATACTCAAAATGCATGCTTTAGTTAACATTTTTTTCATTTTAATTTTATGGCCTTCTTTCCTTTATGTTTGCATTCTTCTACCACCATCCCTGCTTAATGAGTTCTAATGTAGGCAAAGACTAGGTGTGGTCTTTGCTTATCTTTTAGTCAATATCTAGATTATTTTAATGATTCTTATATTTCTTTAATTTCGTATTTTTCCTTTCTTAGTTTATTCCTACATTTTACTAAACATTTCCATTAACTGTATACAAAGGCCAACTGAATATTATTTTGAAGTTGTTTATGAATGAACATACGTTTACATGTGGTTAGCAGCTTTCATGTGAATAGACTTACATGCAATGTCACTTCCTTCAAACTTTCCCAATATTGTCAAGATTCTAATCTTGCTTTTGAAAATAAGAAAATATTTGTGATTCCAGAAACTTTATATGTGACATTTTCTTCCCCTGCTGGAAAAATTTCAAGGTTTTTCTCCACTGTTCTGAAACATCTAAATGAGTAACTGTGCAGGAGTACAGGGAAATTCATGGCATCAGTATATGTATGTCATAATCTTCTACCCAAGGAAGGAATTCTCCCCCGAGGGTCAACTAAAGCTTGCAGCATGCTCAGTTCCTATTATGGAGTGGTTGTATACATTTAAAATATTTGATATGTTCAGTGTTTACATTTTATTTATTTATTTATTTTGTACTGACTACCTAGTTCCTGATAATAAATGAAGGTTGTTTATTAGATTGTGGTTGAGCACTATGCCTCATTTTGAGGTAGGAAGGAAAATCTGGGATTCTCATTTCTTTTCTAAAAAAAATTGAGTTGATAAATAGCAATTGTATGTATTTATGGGACACTATGTACTGTTGATATAACTTTTGTTATACATAATAAATTGACTGTAAACATTATCTATATCTTCTCATTAGAAGTTCCAGGGCATTCCAATGTTGATAGTTTTAGAATTTTGATAGTATTGACTTACTTCATTGTCTCCCCATTTGGGGTTACTATTTCAATTAAATTACATGTAATCAATTACCACTATATAATTGCATTATTACTAATTATTTCTTCTTACATTCACTTTACTTTCTTATTGTTTACATTATTTCATCATATCATGCTTTCTTTATTTTCATTTCACTTGTTTTCAGAGCTGTCAAAGAAAAATATTCTTCAATCCCTTTTGTGGTTAAATAAAAGATGACCACCATTTTAAAATTTAAATAAACAGATACATAGTTAAATCAAATATGCCCAAAATTAAATTACAACTTTTGTTCATATTACCCATTTGTCAGTGTACAATGAAGTTACAAAAGCAGTATTTAAGTTTCCTCGGGTCTTTTCCAGAAGGATCTGTTGCCAGACCCTCTGAAATGGTGACTATAAACTACAGAATGTTTTTATCTACATCCTCTAAAATATAATCAGTACTGCCTCTGAAGTGAAATTAATCTTTAGACACAGTGAAACAATAGACCATCATGTGGAGTAAATGTCCTGACGTCATGCCGTAGTTGCTGGGGCCGACCCACACCAGCCCCTAGTCTGTTCCCACAGTGTTGTCTTCTGTAGATGGTGTCTCTAGTCACAGAGTGCCTGCTAGAGTAGAAATACTTAGTTTTAAAAACAGATAATCATCACATGCTGATTTTCTGATCAGTAGGGTTAGGGTAAACTAATCTAGTGAGACAATGCTTCCCAGGAGATGTAATAGATTGGTGGGTAAGAGGCAGAAAAAAGACTTCAACATTATCCAGATAAAGTCTTCTTTGGATGAGAAATACATTCATCATCTGGACTGTGATAATGCTTTTTCAGGTGTAATGTGGCATTGTGTGAAGTTCTGCATTTCACATAAGTGCAGGTAACCATATGTCAATTCTACACTTAAGGTCTTTTTTTTTTTTAATACCTAGTTTTTGTTATTTCTGTTTTCCTGAAAAGTATATTGGTAACATTCCATTGAAAAATACTGAATTAAATAATATACCACAAACACTGAAGGGAAAAAATGCAGAGAAAATACCCAATCATAGAAATGAACTTCCTAGATGCATATTTGTCTAAAAGTATAGAATTATAACAAATAGAAAATAAAATAATTATTAAACCTTTAAAGATTTTCCTTTCAGAATAAATACAATTCAAGTATACCCACCATCATTAATTTATATTTTAATATTGTGATGGAACTTCTAGTAAGTATTTCAAGTTATATGGTAATTTGAGAGAACAAGTATTAAAAGGATAATTTTCAAAAAGAGAGAAAAAATACCTCATGATATTCATATAATGTCAATGTTTTTGTAGAAATCGCACGATACAATACTAGAATTCCTATGAAAGTCTGGCAAGTTTTTGGAATTGACTCGTAATGTAAATATACATCAGTCACATTTGTATATTTTAATAACATTGTTTTTTAAACTGTTTTCTAAAATGTTATTAATCAAATAGAAACATGAAGCACCTAAGAATAAACCAATAAAGACTATTTTGCTTTTTTTGAAGAAGTGTCTAGACATTAATAAATGGATTAAAGAAGATTTAAACAAATGTGAAAACTTTTGTAATATTGTAAAAAGTCCAGTCTCCCTAAATTAAGCTATAATTTCAATCTTACTCCACTTAAACCCCAAATGTTTTTCTGTTTTACATTTTTGTACTTACTTTACTTTTTGAGGTGATACAACTTACCCATCTAATTTTAAAATTGATTAAAAAGGGGAAGGATGTGGAGACAAACCAGTGAACTGTTAGAGACAACGTGATGAATCTTATCAAATAGTGCAGTTTTTATAGAGATAGATGTGTTGTGCCACTTGCATGGAAAAAATAAAAATGCAAAGTGCTGTGGTTGCTTCCACCATGTCTGGAATTGGCCTCAGCAGTTTTGCTGAAATTAGTAATGAACCTGCATGACCTTGACCTCTGACAGGCATAAAACATGCTGATCAATGATGCTGTTTTGTGACCAGGATTGTAAAGAACAGTGTGGCAGTTTGCACTAGTTTTGCACTTTGTATCAGTGAGACTGAGGGTTTGCATGGAGTGTTGGTGAGAAATTGGGTGATCTCTGCTGTTGAGAATGGCAGCACAGATATTCCTCAGTAATCAGCAGGGTATAAGCAAGCTCAGAAAGGAATCTACTTTTCTCCTTTCATTTGTCAGCTGTTCTATTCCCACACCTGTGGTTCCAGGTGCAAAAGAAAAGTTATCTGCATCTTAACATTTACAAAAGATTGATGTTTGGAGCTTTAACTGGGCTAATCAGATTGCATGCAAGGCAGCCTTGATAGATATGTCTACTTGAATGATGTTGCTATTTTGAATTCTTTACATGAGAAGAACTATAAATTGCTAAGTTTTTGCCAGTTAGGGAACTGTGAGGGTGGCCAACACCACTTAGACAGTCAAGGGATAGTCAAGGGATGTGCACATATGCTTATGTAAATGGGCCCAAAATGTTCATTAAAGTATGAGTAGAAAATATTTATTATTGGAAGGGCAGAATGTTTAAATTAGATGCCTTTTTTCCCCCTCATCCTTTCTGTACCCTTAATACCAGGTAAAACTTGAAACCCTCAAAAGTTAAATGAATGTAAATCTGGAGTGTGGCTCTCTAAGTCTCAGGAAAGCTTATTTGAAAACCAGGAAAGCAGAATGTAGATTCTTCAAACTTATAAGGCTTACAAGCATTTATTAAATTTAATTTGCAACTTAAAAGTATCAATTAATTAATTAAATTAATTAATTAATTTAGTACCAGGGATAGAACCAAGGGTGTTTAGCCACTGAGGCACATCCCCAGCCCTTTTTATTTTCTCTTGAGACAGGGTCCTACTGAGTTACTCAGGGCTTCAATAAAATGCTGAGAGTAGCTTTAGACTCCTGATACTCTTGCCTCAGTCTCCTGAGTCTCTGGGATTATAGGTATGGGGCACTGTGCCTGGCTGCAAGTCAAAAACATTTGTAGTCTGGTGGCCTCGAAGTTTGCATGAGACCTAAACCTAACAAATGATAGAGGAGGACCTGGCTTTAGGTGTCACAGTCTGCAGTGAACATTCTTTGCTAATTTTATCAATTTGACTGATTTTGTAGAAATTTGTGTTTGTGATGACAGGACTGTGTGCATGCGCAGAAATAAAATATTTTGGATGTGCAAGCTAGTTTATAAAAATATTCATTTCTTCTTCCTTTGCAGATAAGTAAATGACAAAAGTATCTTAAAACCAGAATCTCATAGGAGCCCCAATAAAACTGCTAGCAGCTGAAACTTACTGAATGATACAGTTAAGTTGGCAAAACAATATCCAAAACAATCACACATTATAAGGGGTATACACAGAAAGGCAAAATTATAGACACTAGAATATCAAATTTAATGAACAGGAGTGTTCCTTGGCAAATTTATTCCTATTAATTGGCCAAACTGTGTTTGTATCAGTTGTGCCAGTTAAGAATTTAAGCTTCCTTTATTAAGCAAAACAGTATTTAATAGCTGTTTTCACCCTGTAATAAAAACCAAAACTGCTTTCTGAAGAGAAAGCTGAAAAACAGGCTACTATAAACAAGACAAAAATTATTAGTGGATGGAGTGATGTATTTGAATATGAAACAGACATGAAACTCCAACCAAGAAGTTGTTATGAATCCAACTTTCCTTTTTACCCTTCAAGATGGACTCTTTGAAGCAATAGATGTGTTCAAAGAAAGACCAATATATTAATAAAATGCAAATTGAGCATAAACACACAGTAGTCATTGGGGATGAAGCAAAGTCCTGTTGATTCACAATTCTAGAAGAGAGTTCCTTCCTGAGATTTGAAACTGGTGCATGATATGTCTCCCAAAGGCAGGGTGGAGAGGTGCTCCTGACCTATGAACTAAAGGAGAAACAGGCTGTGACTCTCAAGAATCGGTGTGTGTATGCATGTGTGTGTTGTTTTGTTATCCTTTAATTCTTAAATATTCATCCAAATATCATGTGTTCAAGGCTTGTTCCTCAAGGCAGCAGTGTTCAGAAGGGGAGGGGCATGTGGAAGGTGAATGCATCCGGAGGGCTCTAACTTTATCAGTGGATCAATCCACTGAAGTATGCATAATTTAAGAACTATTGAAGGGATGTGGAAACTTTGAGTTGGTGCCTAGTTGGTGGGCAAAGTTTCTGGATGGTGAGATTTTGAAGCCTATATCTTGTACCCAGCTCCTTTCTCCTAATCTCAGCACTCCCCCCAATTCTATTTTTCTCTGTCATCTCTGTCTCTACCTCTTTCTCTATCTCTATCTCTATACCTTTCTCTCCCTGATTGACAAGTGGGAGCGTCTTTGCTGTACCACATGCTCTATACCATGATTTATGCCTTGCCATAGGCCCAAACCAGTAGGGCCAAGTGACCATGGATTGGAATCTCTGAAACTGAGAATCAAAATAAATAAAGCATTCCTCTAAGTTATTTTACCCAAATATATGGTCATAGTGACAGAATGCTTGCTAACACATAAATAAGTGTGTACATGCACAGATATATATATATGTATCAATACATCTATATCAATATCAATATCTATCTATCTATATATCTATCATCTATATAAATTAACCATGAGAATTTGCTCATGCAATTATGGGGTCTAAGAAGTACCATGATCATCTGAATTTTCTGGAAACTGGTAACCCATGAAATACTCTAGCACAGCTCATTCTTATTATTTAATTGTGTACCACTGGGGCAACCAAGGTACATTTCTAAAGCAAGAGAAAATAAATTGAAATATCCCAGTTTAAGCAGTAAAACAGGAAAAGGAAGGAAGAGAAAGAAGGAAGAAGAAAGAAGGAAGAAGTAAAAAGAAGAAGAAGAAGAAGAAGAAGAAGAAGAAGAAGAAGAAGAAGAGGAGGAGGAGAAGGAGGAGGAGGAGGAGAATAATTTCACTCTTATTCACATGCTCTTTTCAGGCCCTCTATGGATTGGATGATGTCCAACAACACTGGGGAAAAAAAATCTACTTTTCTGAATCCACTGATTCTCATGCTAACCTCATTAGAAGATCCCCTTGCAGAAATAATGTTTAACTTGAGTACCCAATGCCTTAAAAATTCACACATAAAAGTAGGAGCCAAGTGGTTATTTAAATATGGATAGACACAAAATGATTGCAAATGTGTGTGTATATATATATATATATATATATATACATTATTGCTCATACACATATTTCCTAGTTCTTTTGACAGCTAGTGCCCAGAAAAAATGAAATCTTAGTAACCATGAGTACACTTATTATGCAAATCTTGATTTTCAAACACTGTACTCCAATAAAAACTAACCAAACCTTATTCAGTCAAAAGACAGTATTAAACACATTTAGTTAAATTTCTAGTTGACTTTTATGCACATTTCATGAATCAGGATATTTACAATTCTACCCTATAGAATAAAACCACTCAACAGGTAATGGCAGAAGAGTGGTAAGGTAAATAAAAGGAAAAAAAAAATTTTTTTAAATTATTTGATTGTTTAACAAGTTGTTTCCGGTTGTCATTTTATAAAGTATAAACCATAGCAGATTTTCTTATTACACTGACCTAGACAAATTGGAATTGCTTCTTTCTAGGAAGAATTTGTTCTTTTGGTGTTTATCTACTTCCTTGATGCTTCAGTCTGATGATTTAGCATTTAACATGATCGGTTCCATTTTAATTTGGTCTGGTCTATTGGGGCCAAATCCAGGAGCTCAGTCCAAAACAATGGCCTTCCACAATATTTGTTTAACCCTAATAAAATGTGCTGACTCTACGGTGAGGTTAAGGAAGAATACAAGAAGGGTCAAATGCCAAACAAGGTGCTAGAGACAAAAATTGTTTAAAACTATGTTGTGTTTTAGAACTAATTGTATTTTCAAACAAAAAGAATTTTAAATATTTTAATCCCTAAGGCATTTATAACTAAAACAGAGCAGAGGGCTGTATTTAATGATTAACTGATAAAAGCAACTTTTGTATAGGAGAGTCTGAAATTCAATATTGCATTAGGAACATTAGAAAACTGTCTCACTTTCACTAAATAACTACTGACATCCTGGTGTTGCAGATCTTTGAAGGTACTAATAGATACTATTTAGAGTCAATGTAAGAGAAATCTATGAAGTAGCTTTATAAGAAATAATCTATGAAGTTATCTTTGTAGTACACATTAAGAACTTTAGGAAAATACACTGATGAATAGCATGTCTTATCAGAGTCACTTGTGAAATCTTAAAAAGGTTAGAGAGCAAAAATATTTAATAATCTACGTTGTTCTTACCTTTATTTATACTCTCAAAAGATTTCCCATTTGACACCTCATCACTGTTATTTTTTTCTCTTAAAACTTTAAACCTTGTTTTACATGAGAACTCTTCTTAGATTAGTAGCTAAACACAGATAAAACTTTGAACAGATAATAAAATGCACTCATTGCATCCTTAGCTTAAAAAGGTCTATCTATTGCATGATGTGAGAGCCAATTTTATCCTTTCACCACCAGCTCATTTAGATGTAGAGAGTATGCGGCATGAAAATATTATCTTTTCTTCAAAGGAGAATTTAACCAAAATGTCTTGCAAAGTCCTTTCCTTCTATTTTACTACCAGATATAATTAGTGTCTTAGCAATATGCATTTGGTGACTCAAGTCTAGGAAAAGGATGCAGCAGAAGATATTACTTTAGAGGTTACTTTCTGGAACATTAATCATACAGATCACCCAAATATTAGTTTGAGAATTTATCTATTAACTCCAAATCTCAAGAAATGATATGACTTTTCTCAGAAACTTTATGACTATTCTCAAAGTCTGCTTATCTTTTCTTTCACTGCCCAGTCCTACTATCACACTTTCTTCCCCTTAAATATGATCATGATCCTAAGAGTAATATCCTAATGGTCTGGTTATTGAGGTCCCTGCTTTACTCCTAACATCCCTTCCCTGCACTAGAACACAAAATTTCAGAATACAAAAATACTTATTTTTTTGGTACATTCCCTGGGTAAGGGTTTTCATATTTTTTTAGAAAAAGAACAAAGACCACTATTTCTACTTTAAAAAAAAATAGAAATACATGCCAGCATTTAAGTTTCATCAAAACATGTAAAAAACCATAACTGTAGAGTGCAGTGCTTAATCCTAAAATATTTTGTTCTGTATTAACCTTTATCAGAATGCTTTCTTTGTTCCTCATATTATCATGTTCAATAATATATATATGTATATATATATTTGTTTGTTTGTTTGATCAATTCAGTCTCTTTAGTTTGTATAACAAAGAGAATCTCCTGGCATTCCTGGTTTCTAATTTTAAAGTTTTAAAGTTCAGCATTTGATTTGCATTTTAGTGAGGATATACTATGGTTTAAATTTACCCTAAAAGACACTTTGGGTTACTTTTGTTTTGCTGCTAGAACTGCTGTGTCTTGCATCCACTGGCATTGATTTTCCATAGACAAACACTTGCATGCTACCTGACTTAAAGACTGAATTTATTGTTTCCATTGCCTCACTGGTAACTAACTTTTCACACATAGTAATTTTTTTGGTCCGTAAAACAATCAGCCTACATTAAAAAATGCTTGTTCCTTCTACAAAGCTAGTTTTCATTTTAAAATAAATGTATTCCTCCATAGTAAGCTTAATTTATTAAGTAAACCCTAACCCAAATTTCAAGTAAGCAAACATTATGTACTCTCATCTCTTTGAGCCTGTTTCTCCCCTCTTATCTACGTAAGACTTCAACTAGGTTAAACCCTTTTAACTCTTCAAAACTCATTTGAGTCCATAAAATTGTTTGCACCTACAACCTTTCCAAGAATCAAAGCTTTCATGTTCATTCTAAATGAGGTGAAGATAACCAATAGTAGTTTACTAGAGGTAGTTCACTTTAACAGTTTGTTAACCTCAATTTATTTTCATTTACATAGTTTCAGAAGTTTAGAAATTCTCCAGAAAATCAAAATGGGAAATTTTCTCAGTGAGAGAAAAGACATATCCCAGGAAGGTACTTGTTCCCCACTTACAGAGTCATATAATCACAGCTCTTAGAATCATCTGATTTACACCATGTGGCTCAGTTTTACCACTCCTTGTTGTCTATCCCAAAGAATTAAAATCATCAAATGACCTTGACACATGCAAACACACAACTGTCAAACTTTGGACCAGACTAGGTATCCATCAACAGATGAATGGTTAAAGAAAATGTGGTATGTATACACAAAGGAATTTAATGCAGTCATTAAAGAAGATGAAATCATGTGATTTGTAGGAAAATGATAGAACTTGAAGCCATCATGCCAATCCAAAGCAACCAAACTCAGAATGTAGAGCTGTTTTCTCCTATAGGTGGAAGACAGACAGGAAAAAGGAAAAGAATGACGGGGTTGAGTTCCCTTGAAAATTAAAGGGAGACCAGTGGAGCAGAGGAAAGGGACCAGAGACGGGTGAGAGAAGAGGGGAAGAGGGACAACAGGGGAATGATACTGGCCACATTCTGCTGTTGCACTGTGTGCATGCACAAAATGCCACAACAAATGTCACCATCATGCAGAACTGCAGTGCACCAAAAACAACAGAAAGGGGGGGGGGGAGGATCTGTGAGTTCTCTGATTTAAAAAAAAAAAAAATCATCTGCTTCAATGTCTGATTTTTTTAAGTGGAAAAGCTTGTACTCCAGAGATCAGGGTTATCCATCATGTAACCTACAGCGCCACGTAGCCTCCCTTAAGGTATTCCTGCATTTCATTTCACTCCTTACCTCTGAACCCAGATTCCCTAAACTATTTTACATACCTATTCTTAATAGTAGTGTCCCCAAATTTCTATGACAAGGAGCTGTGTGTAGAGCGAGTTTTTTTAAGAAAGCGAGTATGAGTAGTTTTACATTCCAGGACTATCTGGGATTTATATTGTATCTAAATACCAAACAACAGATATTCTTAGCATTCATAATATTGCTAAGTAAGTTGAGGGCCATCTTTACGTCCATTTCATGGAGGAATAAAATTGCTTACAGTCTTTTGGCCTATTCATCCCTCATATTAAATTTCTTTTGTCTAAAATTAAGTCAGGTCTGCCTTTGTGGAGATGAGAAAAGTTAAACTTAGACTTTGCATACAATGTTATATTCAAAAGAAACTACATACTATATTCAGAAAATAATTTAAAATTTATGTTCTATTTTTCTGCAAATGCTTTAAAGCTAATTGCTACATACACTTAAACAAATTAAAAATTATTCAAGTGGCATATATATTGTAAATGAATATCTCATTTAAGGATCAAATAATAAACACATTCAAAAATGCAATTAAGGATTGGATGAAAAAAAAAAAACACTTTTATACTCAATTCTATAGTTTTCACCTGTAAATCTATAGCAGGAGTTGCAGAGTAGGGATTATCCAATTCTTCATTTATTTTTCAAGTTGTATCTTTTATCTACTGGGTAGATACAAAAAGGAAAAAGCAAAATCCAAAGCAAAAACAGTACTTTGTTCCATTTTGCCTCCAACTCTTCTTATTTCCAGCTGTTTTACCTGGGAGTAAGTAGCATGGACAGTTTGACTTCTACTTCTGTTCCACCTAGTCCCCCTGCAACTCTGTGAAGAGTCCAAAATCAGGGGAATTAATGGTAGGAGTACAGCAGGGAATTGAATAACGTCAATTAGTAATGACTCGAGCAGTAAATTCCTAGAAATACTCGGCACAAGTCCGCAAAATCTGACGCTGGGAAAGCCCCCAAACAAGGACCTTCAAAGCAAGGGACAGTTGGGACGCCACAGTCACTCCATTTATTGGTGTGTGTGTGTGTCGGGGGTCGGGGGTTGTTTGGTTTTAGTACTGGGGGTTGAACCCAGGGGCCCTTAACCACAGACCCACATCCCCAGCCCTTTTCATTTCTGCCTCTACTTTTATTTTGAGACAGGGTCTCACTAAATTGCTTAGGGCCTCACCAAATTGCCAGGCTGACTTTGAATCTGCCATCCTCCTGGCTCAGTCTCCTGAGCGGAGTCCGCTGGATTAGAGGCTTGCACCACCACCCGACAGGGGCTCTGGATTTTTAACTGGGGAAAGTGGAATGAATTTGCTCCAGTGAGGGAAGGGAGGCGAGAGGAAGTCTGAGCTTGGCCACTACAGCGCGCCGGCTCTGCAGGGCAGACTGGCATCTTCTGTGGCGGAGATTTCTTCTGCCTTCGGGAGCCGACTGAGCACCACAGAGAGCGAGAAGGTCGGGCGTGGAGGGCCGGGGTCCCTGGCGGCGGGTGGGAGCCCCGACGGAGGAGGGAGCTGCAAGGACAGCGGCGACTCGACTTCCTCGGCCGTCCCCGATGCGGGGCGGCAGGGCCAGCGCGGCGGACTGAGCATGGAAAGGCGCCTCGCCGGCCAGCTCAGCCTCCAGGACCAGCGCTCCGGAAATGCCTGGTCCGCGAGAAGCCACCCACGTCGGAGGGCCCGGCGACCCTGGCCGGGTCTGTGGCACTCAGCGGCCAGGGAGCGGCGCCCGACTGCCACACAGCCACCTGCCCAGAAGGTGGCGAGACAGGCACCCGGCGCTCAGGACCTGGATCACCTCCGGGAACAGACTCCAGGCGCTGAGGATGAGCGTTTCCAAAGGCTGCGTGAGTGACCAGAGGGGAAGGGGGCTTTATAAATGTATAGCTAGTCTATTTTTATTTGTTCTCCCAGATGTAGCTTATTATTATTCAGTAGCTCATTAGTAATAACACTATAAATAATCAATGAAAATAATATGTACGGGTTATGATTTTGAAAAATGTTTAAGAAATATAAATATAAATGGGGCCTTTGACATGAACACATATTAAAAACAATTTCTTACCTTTAAGTCACATTCAGTTTACTGTATTTTTCACATGTTCAAACAATTTTTTTTAAATTTGAAATTGGACAAATCAATATATAAAATAGTTGACATGACTTGAAGGAAAGTCTTGCGAGGACTACGGGTGCATTGTTGTAACAAGCAACTTCTTGAGCTTGGAAAAAACTAGCTATTTTAAAGTAGGAAAAACAGGTTTGTTGAAATTATAACAGATGACATATCTCTTTTAAATGTTCTGGTTAAATACCTAGTTGTTTTTTTGTTTGTTTGTTTGTGGCTGAGGATGATTATAAACACTGGTTTTGGTAGCAATGGTGGTGGGAGGAAATTCATGAAACAAAGAGAACAGCCTTGAAGACCTCAGTAGGGTATGGTTAATACAAACATCCTTGAAGGAAGCAAATGACACTCTTAAGAAGCCTCCTGATTTCTACCCTCTTTGTCCTTCCTGAGTCATGACTCTAGCCTGCTTTCAAGCAAAAACTGAGGTCAACACTTGAACACACTGAGGAGCTGGTTAGGCCCAAGAAGTCCATGTACCAACCCACCCCAGGAATGGCTCCCTGGTATCTCAAGACCTGTGGCTAGGCAGGGTCACTGGGAAGTGAGGACAGGGTCTTTAAGTCAACAATCCAGTCATATGTTCTGGAATTGGGTCACAAGGGACACTGTGAGCTACCTGTGTGTCAAACACCTGTTCCAAGACATTCTCAACATTCCTCACTAGTAATTCTGGTTTTACATCTGTAGGACTCTGGACTTCAAGGTCAAGAAGGTCCTCAAATGTCTGAAGACCAGGGTGCCCTATGAACCCAGAACCAACTTAGGATACACAAGAGCTCTCACCAGATGAAAGAAAGAAACTGAAGGTCAAAAGAGCTGGGGAATGGCAGCTGCCATTGCTTACAGCATAAATGCTTATAGCAGATGGTAAATAGAAGATAGGCTTAGTCATTCTACAGATGTTACTGGCACTGTTCCTCCTAAGCAAAATGAGCTAATCCCAAAGTACCAAAATGGAAGCTAATTCACAAAAACAGGTTGGGAGCTAGAACAGAATAGAGGCGCTTTGGATTAGAGAGAGGGGAGTGAAGGGAGGAGAGGGACTGTGATGGTAAGAAGGATAGTAGAGTGAATGAGACATTATCATCATATGTGCATATATGATTACATGACTGGTATAATTGTATATCAAGTACAACCAAAAAAAAATGCAAAGATATTCTCCATTCATGTACTGTGTGTCAAAATGCATTCTATTGTGATGTATAACTAATTAGAACAAAAAAATATTTCTTAAAAGAAGGAATGAATTTTACCCTTTCATCTTTTCTACTGAATGTATACAAACATTTGGGTAAGAGTGTGAAGGGTAAACATAACCAGCTAAGAAACTCAGTAAGGAGGGCAGAGCCAACTATCCACCATTGCATGGCCTACATACCCTGAGAAGCACACACCCAGGCAGTATTAAATGTTTCAAGATTTTATTAGTGAAAAAGCCTTGTTTAAAGGAAAATGACAAGAGTGCAGGATCAAGATGTGTAGGTATGAGAAGGCAATAGAAGCCTGACCTTGAGTAAAGTTGGAAAAGTTGGGTGAAAGCATCTTACAAAGAAGTTTCAGGAAGATTTCAGGATGTTCTTAAAGTAAATTTAAACTTTGGGGGATCCCTGACACAAGGCCCAAATTAATACAACTGATGCAGTCAGTCATTTGCTGGGACTAAACCATGGAAGAAATACCTGCGCACAAATGTGGAGAATGGTTTCACAATGCAGTGCCTGAGGTCCTTCATTGATTACAGTTCATGGGTATATGTTAGTTGCTGATATCTCCTGGATGACACCTGTGGAATATTATTTTAAAACATAAACAAATTTCTACCATGTTGAGAGTCTGAATTTGGTTTTAAAAAACACATTACATATAGGATAATGGCTTTGCTTTCAAGAAAATCGTCTAAAGTGAACTTATAATAAAAATACGGTTTTCAAAACCATTTTCCTGAGAAAAGCAAGTATAAAAATATGCATTTGTGGCATCTTACCCCAATTTTGCTTTGAAACACTTAAATTGTGTATTAAAACGAATTACAGTTTTTAAATGTTTAACAATAAAGGTCTGAGAGAGACCACCTTGAACAAATGACTAATCTCAGCACCACCTATGTCGTGGCAACCTGTCACTTTGTTCCCTAATGTGATACTCTATGAAATACAGAGTATTGATGAAAATGAACAAGTAATAAACCAAATTGTGAAAATAGTTATTTCAAAATGCTGGGTAAGTTCTACTTTATGATCTGATTTTCTGAAATTGCCAGGGTTATTTCTATGTGCTTAATAACCAACTAAAGACTTCACAAAGTCTTTCTCCAGATCACTTAATACTATGAACACTGTGAGTATTGATCATGGCATATTTTTCTCTCAAATTAACCTAATTCTGGGTGACAATATGAATCTATGTCACTCTGAAGACTTGAGATTGGCACTTTATCATTCTCTGTATTGTTTTCAGATGTAGTTTTCTTTCATCTATGAGAAATGCCCTTTATTTCTGTGTATATCCCTTAACTCCACTGTCTTTTCAGCTCTGTTTCCACAGTAGTTTGCCTATACCTCAATGACAGAGCAAAATATTATTTCTCCTTGTCAAATAGTGTTTGACAATGTAATATTCAAATCTATTACATTTATGAATTCTCTAGAACATATTCAGTAAAATAAAACAAAATAATGACATTTATAATAATAGTTGAAATTGAGGAAATATACTATCATAATTCATTATTGATATGACTTCTTGTGTGGAAAACAGAGAAGTCTACAGGTATGCCGTTAGAATCAGCAAATAACTTTGTAAGTACTGCAAAATTATACAAGAGAAAATCAGTCTCATATAATATCAATAAACAACTAGAAAATACACTTTTAAACTAGTTAGGCCATACTATGAGAAAACATTGATAAAAACCTAAGAACAAACCTAAGAAGAGTTTTTGACAAACTCATTTACAGTGAATAGTAAATGCACTATTGAGAGTTTTAAGAGAAACATAAAGAAATGATGGGATATGTAACCATGCTTTATGCATATGAAATAATTAAATGACAAATGTATAATATAAATATGTACAGGAAAACTATGTATTTGGAGATTACTATTTCTGAATAATAACCCATATTGCATAGAACATAGGAATAAATTTGGCCAAAAGACATTCAAGACCTCCATACTGGAAACTCCAAATACATTCAAATAAATGAATTTCTAATTTTTTGGTATCAGTTAACAATTATATTTATCTTCATTTTTTAGCAAATTTTCTACTTTGTGTTCAATCACATTTTCCTTCATTTTTTGCCCCTTTCTCTTGAGTTTTATATTTGTTCTTGAAAGTATAACTTCTTGTAGTTTTGCATTATGGAATGTTATCTATTATCTTTATGAATATGTTTTGACCTTGTTATTTCTACCCTCTTCTGGAATTAATTTTATATTCATTCCATAAATCAATGACAATTCACTTCAGTAGCTGTGCTTCCAGAAGTCAGCCAATAAACAAAAACAATACTCCATTAAACATGATTGTACAAATTGAAGGTCAATCATTTCTAAATACTTTCATTTGTGAAAGTTTGCCAATTCTCAAACTTCATGTTGCTCCACATGTTACCTAAGATGAGAAATTCAACAAAGAGGCTATCTTACAAGTCCAACTCTCTGTTTATATGCAAACAACAAATTTTTCCTTTTGTTTCTGATACAAGACCATGAAAACTTGGGGATTTTCACCAATTTGGGGGAAAGAAAATCACTACAATTTTCCACAAGAGTTCCAGGGAAAAAAGATATTTGTGAGTCTTTTTGTTTCATCTTCAATATCTACTTTAGTTTTGCAAAAACAAATTGAGCCTGACTTATTGATGTTCTGCTTCTTAAATACTTTTTATCCAGGATTACTAAGTAAATAGGTCTTTGCCTAAATCAATTAGATATTGGGATCAGAAGAGCAATATTTGTAAATACACTAGAGATTAATCTGCTATTTTTTTTTATTGATGTCTGTACTCTTCCTTTCTGTAAAACAAACTTTTATGTAGAATAGTCTACATTCACATAGGAAAAAAAACCTGAAATGATAACTTTTAAGTTTTCATATCTTCCTTCTTGATTTTCCCCTAATATTAGCAGTACTATGTAAGTATGGCACATTTGTTATAACTAATGAACCTATACTGATATATTATGATTAATGAAGTATTTAATTTACTAAAAAATCTTTAGTTGTTTTTTCTTTTTTTCTTAATCTAACATTCATTTTCTGTTCCAAGGATATCATCTAAAATAAATTATATGTAGTTACCATGTTTTCTTTGCTGTGTCAGTTATTACTTATTATTTGGTTGTGTAAAATTGTATCCCATATATTTGGTTCAACATTTAATTATGTTTTCCCTGCTGAGTTGGTGAGGGAATAGGTGAGACATAGACTTGATGAGTCTTCAATTCATGCTAGTCCAAATGACTCATTTTAAATTCACACATATTACAGTCTCTGAATTGCCTGAAAGGCATGTTTCTCTCCCAACAGAATGCCACATAGGCCTCCTTCCAGGAAAAGGGGTCCACAGGAAAATACCAGGGAAAGAGAGCTAACTCCTAGATGGGAAGAGATACTTTAGAAGAAATCCAACCTTGGTCTCTGACCAAAAACATGATTGCAGATGTCTTTCACTTTTTGTAAAAGATAAATTTGTGCCACCCAAGCTGTGGTCCTTTACCCTGAGCCCTAGTGGACCAATAAAACACTTTTATCGTCCCTGCCAAGAATAAAAAAGTTGTAAAGAGCTGGACTTCTTGTCACATTTACATTATCTGAATTGAGATTGATTAAGGCTGTTTTTAACCCAAGGAAAACATCAGACCTAAGTTATTTAAAATGACTCATTTCACTAGTTATTCTTATCATATTGTTTTCAGAAACTATTTTATTTTCATTTAGAAGCTACTCTTCCACAAAAAGAATGTAAGTTTGTGTTCTCTTTTATTTCAACTAAATCCATGAGTGAAAAGACAGAATTGCCTAAGCAAAATAGATACATTACTTGCAGTATAAAAATTGGATTGAAAACCATAAGATGAATATGTAAATCATATTTTCAATTTAACCTTTTTCTCATTTTAATATATATGCTGCATATCACTTGCTTGACATTTTAGTGTGATATAGCCCTTCATAATTTTATAATATATTTGTCACTGTTTAATTCAATGGTACTGGTAAAATATGCCATACATAATTTTTGTTAGTAGGTCATTGTCCTAAGACTATAAACCAGAAGCTATGCTGTGATTATTAGTTTATTCTGAGGAATTAGTTGTGTCACTCACTATTTTTACCATCTTAGGAAAAGTACCCCACTTCTTCATTTCTTAAACTCCCCATTTAAAGATACAATGACAAGTGTGGTACTCAACTTACAGAGCTGTTGTTAAGATAAGATAATTCACAATAGGCCAAATACCCCAAGAGTGCTTGATAACCTTTAATGAATTAAATATACTAATCATTATCAAGATAATTTTCATCTTTAGCATCAGTAGCAAAGCAAACACTCAACTTTGCATTTTATCTCAATTAAATTATGTAAGATATTTCTAAAATTTAAAATTGAACACATTTCCAATCTTATCTACTTTTCTTATCTTATTTTCTTTTAAAAATGTTAATTAAGATTCATCACAGTCTATTTTATAAGCACATACACACACATACACACTTGCACATAAACATGCATGGATGTACTGTACATTTTAATGTTGGGGGAAGAAGGTTGGAAAATTTAAAAATATGATTTTGCACGTCTTATTTTGATTGCTTCAAAATTGACTTTCATAGTATAAGAGCACAATCCTTATGACCCAGTGCAAAATTGTGAAATCTTTTGTAATACATCAATAAAGTATTGTGAAGGACTGACAGGGTCTAATTTCTGTAATGGAACCATAGGTATTCAGGTTCTGGAACATGGTTGTGTCTATGTGGGGATAAAATATGAATCCTAAAGCCAGAGAAGGGATGAATATTTAGTTGATTGCCTTACATATTGTAATACATGAAACCATTTTAAATTTGGGGGAGAGTAAATAGCAATGGAGATGTTGTCAGGCTTACTGTCATGCTAAATCTCCCTGTTGGTACAAATGAACTAAGGGAAAACAAAAATAGGAAAAAAATGGTATGAACTTTCTGCATTTTAATAATTCCTATCATTGGATGAAAAGTCTTTTTCATATGTATTGCTTTTGTTTTAAACTTGGAGTTAGTTGTACAAGTTTGCTCTTTTATATTGTGATTGATATCAATAGATACAGAATAAAATAAATATATTACTTCCAATTCTTCACAGAGAAACAATTTTACCTAGGTCAAGTTATCAGCTTAATAATAATTCTAATTAGAAAATTTCCATGTAAGAAAAATTAAGTTGCCTAGTAATATCAAGTATGATTGTCTCCTTCTTAGAACTTTTCCTCCCATTTTTTTTCTTTCTTGTGTTTTCCCCCCTTTTACTCCTTTTTCTAACTTTAACTCAGACCTAGCAAGAATTTTGTACACTGTTGCACAGGATGTGACAAAAGCATTTTATAAGTATTAACCATTTCACAGAACAAATTCTCTCTGTCCTGTGGATAGGACTGCAACCTGTCCTCTGCTGCAGATTGGTATCTGAGTGTCTATTCTGGAAAAAACAAGGACTCAGGCAACATGACTTGGGAAAAGTCTCAAAATTGTGATAAATTTCTCACTGAAATCTTTTTACTAGGTCTTAAAATGAGTTAGTCTGCCTAATTAAACCCTATTATTCAGGATTTAAATGAGTCAACTGCACATATCCAAAAACTCAGAAATTAGTGGAGATTCCAATCCTTTTATAAAACAGGACAGATAATTTCATAACTCAATAACACATCTGGACAAATATGTATGCCTGACTAAAAACAAACATTGTTAAAACATTTATTTATCTATTTATTTATTTATTGAGACTGAAAGGAGTGTGTGGAATCTAGCTCTTTTTCTCTAAAGCAGAGATGAAGGACATTAGATATCATTTTCACATGGGAGCATATGTAGCTATAAATACAATGCATGCACATTTGCAGATGGGTAGATGGATTTTATTGCTTTAAAAGTGTTTTATGGGTCACTTCATTTATTCATAGAATCCCAAAGCTATGTTTCCATAATTATATAAGCTGCAGTACACTTATAAGAATATGGATCTACAAGCTATTCCGTATGTGCTGTAAGCCTTTATACAAATTATTACAAATATGAAGGACAAAAAAGACTATTTTTTTTTGAAGGCCAGATCTTATTTATTTGTTACTCTTAAAAATTCTTATTTTTGACCAGACTCAGACTTAGAAGTAGAAGCTCTCAGAGAGGACAGCTTGTGTCTCTTGGCAATCTGTTCCTGGCGATTTTCTTTGACTTCTTTCATTCTCTTGCATCCACAATGCAGCCTCGAACAGATTTGCACTTTCTCTCTCCATTCACCTTGGTCTGTAACATGAGTGCTCCTTACTCAGTAGCAGATGAACATGGCCATGAGTCAAGACACCTGCTTCCTGGGGAAGCCTTGTTTGTTGTTCCTGCCACTGATTCGGACCACATAACCCTTCCATTCTTCACCCACAGCGTCAGCAGCAACTTCTGTGGCCATAGCTTCTCATAAAAAGTGCGAAGTTTGCTTTCATAGTCCACTTCAATGAGTTTCTGGCAGCCGGTGGCTGGAAAGGAGATATTCAGCTTCATTTTGGAGCAGCTGATCTCCCACAAGGCGCCACCAAGACTGACTATTAATACCAACGCATACCTCCTCGATGCCAGGATATGGAGACAAAACTCATCCTAAAAATGTTTTGCATAGAAATTACTCCATGATAAGAACCTGAGGGAAGATTTTTAATTTTTTCAAACTTAGTTTCTGTAAGTATAAAATAAGGATCAATATCAATCATTAGATGAGTGTGTTAAAGTTCATAAAGCACCACTGATTCTTCGGGTGCTTTAATGGAAAGGGTTACTGCATAGGAAACTGAGAAAATAAAGGAGAGGCAAAAAGATCACCAACAACTCAACCCCTTAAACCAATGCCATTATTTTGGATGATTTCCTTTTGTGACAGACTTTTTATTTTTAGGGGTTGTTTGGTGGTGGTTATTGTGTTAGGTTGTGAAGGCAGAAACTGACCTATCATCATCAATGACAATAGAAAGATTTTACATTAATGAACCAGTCAATACCTTGGAGCTCATATGTGGGTGTTTTTTTTCCATATTTTTATCTAGTAAGACAATTCTGAAGACTCTCAAATAGCCTGAATGTTCTTTTTAAAACATTTTAATGTAGATTTTCTATAAATAATATAGATTATTTTTTATTAAAAAAATGATTTATTTACCAATAATGGCAGTATAAGCCAGTTTGAAAATAGCATCTATCATTTTCAGGAATTTAATTTGTGGTTTAGTAATTTACACCTCTTTCCCACCTGGAGATTACATGTTGTTGATTTCATGGCTGCATAACTTGAGAAGACTACTTCACCTCAGTATCATCTAGTTGTTAGTTTTTATTTTCCTTCACATTGGTGCCTTTGACTTTTCTCCAAAATAATCTAAACTCTCACTTCTATGTGTAAACATAATGGTCATATAATCAGTCTTAAATTATATGGAACATTGTGGTGTAGTATATCTCTTCTTTATTATTAGCCATTCATCTGTTGTACCATTTTTCATTTTAACAACAAATTACAAATTTATTTATTTTATTAATAGTTTTTACTACATTAAATCAATGGAGACATGAAATAATTTTCAAGTTCACTGTTTTATTTAGTTGTGTGACAATGCCAAGAAAGTACTATACACCTGATTATAGCATGTTAATATCAAAGATGAGAAGGTAACTCAGTTATAATCAATGGAATTATTCACATTATCTATCACATTAATTACTGCTAATTTTACTAAATGTTGATATATGTGCTCAAAACTCAGTATAGAATGACAAAATTAACAACATCTCAGTATAGATAGTTCTCATTTTGAGGGTTTATGTGTATAAAATGATTGAATTTTAACTAGTTGTAATAATATCAAAATGCCTATAAGTTTTCCTGAAAATAATGACATTTCTGTAGTCATATTCTCATATAGTCTAAGCTGTTCCTCTATGTTCTATCTCTGTAACTTATTTTATTTAAAGTATCTTTAAATTCTTGGGAAATGGTTGCATGTTGCAAGTTTCAAGGACACATTTTAGAGTGTCTCCATTACAGCTATAATTTTGAGTAATAAACATGTGTCACAAAATAATAGAGTTATGACTAAGGAATTCAAAATTAGAGTGGATTTGAAATCAGTGAATGTGTGAACAAAGGACACCAGATTCTGCACCTGTGCTTTCAAGTACCATTTGGTTGCATTTAAGTTTGCTCACTTGGTCTCTTAAGCTGAAAGAAGAATGGCTGAATGGAAGATTAATACCCTGATCTCAAATGTCAAAAATGACTCACTGAACCAAATTAATATTGAACATAAAATGCTATGTTTCTTTGAATGTATAGCCCATGAAATTATACTTAAGGTTGCCAGTACATTAACAATCATATTCCAATGTCTAAAACTTATGAATTCACATTTTCTATTCATAAATTTATAAAAAGATACAGGAAAAAGATGAGTCTCTAAGTATATTTCCCTCACTTTGTGTGAATAAAAGTGCTTATAATCAACAATGAAAAAAAGAAAAAAAACTAACAGGTGAGACTAATGCACAAGATGAAATATCAGATCAGACTTTAATAAATAGAGATCCTATTTTGCTAATAATTTTAAAGATACTGGCAATGAAGAGACTTAGAAAAAGGAAGAAGTGGTCCAGGTTCTCCAGACCAGCTTTCTATATCTTTCCTTTCCAGACATAGAGTTTTGGACAGAATAATTGAAAAGATTCATAATTGAGACTTAGTGGTTTTACCCCATATGGCATGGGATTGTTTTAACCATGTATTAGTCTTTGTTATTGTAATGAAATATAGTAACATAAAGGCAAGTTAATTCACAAATGTGGTTTATTTAGCTCACAGTTCTTGAGGTCAAGGGCATGTTGTGGACATCAGGTTGGCTCCAGTCAAGGCCTCAGACTTACCATTATAATTATAATGTTCAATTGATCTATAAATATTATATCAGTCACTTTTGAAAAATAAGCCATGTTCTATTAAAATACTTCCTGTCCTTTGCTATTAATTATTTTCTATTTTATGTTATATAATTGATGTCTCCATTAATAGGAAATGAAGGACATTAACAATGACCTACTTTTTCTGAGGACTCTATGGTATAATTTATATATTAATTTATGTTTAGCAATTTGAGACTGTGATCTCTAAGTCATGAGTGTTGGAAACACTGACAACAAGAGGATTTTATTTTTGCATTTGCTGGACCACACTGCTATTAAAACAGGTGAGTTCCATAACTACTTTTTCAATTTCCAGCTTTTGAGATCTACATATTATTTATGTTGGGATTCAATAATCACAATATCATTGGAAGAAAAATTTGTAACTAAAATTTTGGGGAGAAATATTCCTCCTTAATCAAATACCAGATAATATAACTTTCATTTGAAAAAAAAAATTCTTCACTCCCTTCCTCCTCCCTTCTCCTACCTATTATTCTGTATCTATATCTCTGGTTTTATTGTTTTTCTTCAAGGTTAATCTTTCATTAAAAGTAAAACTGTCAATGAGATCCCAATTATAAGTTATACTCTATGCAGTATAATATGTCAAAATACATTTTACTGTCATGTGTAAATATAAAGATCAAATTAAAAGAAAGTGAAAGTCTCTTAGCTTGATCAAGGATTATATCCTTATAGCTAAGGACTATCAGCATTGCTTTTCTTATAACTTTCTCTGATAAGGAGAAAATAAGTGGTTTCTAACCCATTTTCTGCTTTGATTGGTATTATATTGTGTCCTTACTACCCAGTGGTAGCCAGCTAATGTTCACGATACACAACTCCTGCCATATGTAAAATGGCATTCTTTCCTTGTTGGAAAGAAGCATTAGATATGTTATTTCATTTACATTCTCTAGCACTTGCTTTTAACTATTGTATAGACTGAGTTATCTGACCATGTGAGGAAGCTTCCATAGAGTTTATAGGGTACTCTTTTCAAATAGATGACCAGCTGGGTGCAGTGGCACCTGGTTGTAATCCAAGCAGTTGGGAAGGCTGAAGCAGGAGGATTAAAAGTTTGAGACCACCCTCAGCAACTTAGCAAGGCCCTCAGCATCTTAGTGAGACCCTATGTCAAAATAAAAACTAAAATTGGCTGGGGGTGTGACTCAGTGTTTAAAAGCACATGGGTTCAATCACCAGTATAAATAAATAAATAAATAAATAAATAAAATGACCAGATTTCTGACACATTGTGTAGTTTTTTTTCATTGGACATTTTTAAATTTATTTCACTATTTCTGCAAGTAATGGCATCTGCACCATATAAATTGAAAAATAGATCAGAAAAAGTTAATTTCCTTCCCCAGGGCCACACAGTAAATCAATCAGTTATAAATGGATTCCATGGTAAAAATCCATGGACTCCATCTGTGGAAATAGAACATATTTAATGTCAATTAAACTTTTATCAGTCTATATAATATGAAGTCCTAAAATCAAATGTCTTTAAAAGCAGCTGTGCAAGTAAAAGTAGAAGAGGTGTTGCAATTTAAACATATTCTTTCATTTTGTTTAATTTGAGAATAACCTATGACATTACTTTTGATAAAAGTATTGCATTAAATTTTCATTGGAAAAATCACCAGATAAAATGTGCTTATCAGAGTTAAAAATTCAACTGCCTTTTATAAGGCCTGAAATATTAGAAAACATTTTAATTTTTTAAAAAATGTCCCTGTCATCTCAATACAGTACAATATCTCTTGCTGTTTGATGTTTAAAGTAAATATCATTAGCTTTTCATGTGCTTATTTATTTTAGAATTTATTTTTATGAGTTGTTTTTCTGACAGAAATGGATTCAGAGACTTAGAACTCCAAATTTGCCAACCAATTGCTTGTTAATGCTACATTGTTTCAAGTCTGTGTACAAAGGGGGCATACCAAGGAAAACACTTCTTTTTCTACTGATATTGGGTGTTAAACCTCCATGTAAACAGCCTATGTGGGGGAGCTGGGACTGGTCTTGTGAGAACTGCACTTACTCAGAAGCCCCACTGAAGTAACTGTATATGTTTTATGTCATAATGCATATAACAAGAGTTCCTTTTTTAAAATCTCAAAAGAGAGATCTGACAGCCTTGCAAGTAAATTATTAGTTATATTCTTTACAAATAATAAGACATAGACAATTTTAAGAAGAGAAAATCATTGCAAATATGCCACTGGAAATATTTCTTGCCCATGATGCTGCCCTTAATTACTGCTTTTTCTGAAAATGCTTCTGTTTACCTGCACTTTTCCCAGAGTTGGATTGTGGGGTGCACATTCGTCCACATTCTTCATAAGTTTCTTAAGCACCTGGTGATGGGGAAGTATCACACTACTAAAATTCCTGTGGACATTGAACGAGAAGAGAAGGCAAGGACAAGAAAGTCAGGAATTTTCATGAATCTTAAGGGACAAGGAGAATGTAGCTGTTCACTTAATTCCTCTGTTCATTGACCTTGCAGGGGAATAATTTATTTTCTCTTTTATTCTTTTTCTTTAAAAAAAAAAAACCTGGTATGTGTCGACTGATATAACCAAGACAACTGAAATTTCAACCTTGGTAATTGGCGCTAGATTTCTAAAGCATTATTATTATGTGAGTGCCTGGAGAAGCCTATTTCTTCTTTCAATGATCTTCCGAGACATGGTATTCTGAATTTAGTATTTGCATCAGTGTATCTTGCCACCTTAACCTTCTTCTAGTGCAGTTTGTCACATCATGACTTCTATATACCTTATCTACAATCATAGTACTTTTGAATTAATAACTACAAAATGGTATTTAAAGAGCATTTTATAAAATCTTATCATATTTTAGTTATCTGAAGCATAATTATCCTATCTCTACTATCTTCTCTATTCAAATGTACAAAAAGGAAAAAAGAAAAATAGTTTTTCTTCAGTGATATTTTGATTCTGTCAAGGCGTCCACTTCTATGCTTCTTAACTGCCTGTTACTTGAAATTAAAACTTTTAATCCAGGACAAAAATTCCTCTTTGTTCCATTTCTTATTAAAATAGTCACATTTCTATGACTTCTTAGATGTCTTAAATCAATCTCAATTAATGTATTATGACTTGAGTACATTTTATGATTCCCATTCCATGTTTATAGTAATCAATTCTCAACTGCAAGCATCAAAACATTATTTACATTTGACTTTACTCAAGAAACTTACATTCTAACATATTAAAGAATACAATAATATACTACTTCCCTCTTGTCAATAAATCTAATTTTTTTAGAATTGTACTTTTCTCAATTTAGTCATTTAACATTTAGTTAAATATTTTAGTAAACCATATGAAAAATTATTTACCATAATCCAAAATTCTCAGACTGTTGAAGGAAATAGTATACTGCACTAGGAAAGCAAAGGCTGCTTTCCAGTGACACTCTAGATTGAACAAAAACAATGTCATCTGGTTGATAAAGGTGTACATACGTGGATGGTGGATGTTTACTTCTTAATTTCAGGTTCTTTGTATATTTTTGCACTTTTTCCTAAACATAGTTATATTTCATATCTCATTGTTAAAGTGGAATTTCATCATTTCCTTTTTGTTTTTATTTGTTGCATCTTTCAGTACTCCAAAATATTATCTGTGCCTGATCTTGATTTCATGAGTTCATTAAATGGTTCAAAGTACACTTTTTATTACCTCTGAATATTTAGGATGACTGTGATTACAAGCGAACTTGAAGTTGTTCATTAGAACAGAAGATAAAAATATAGAGTTCTCTAACACCCCCAGATCCCCAACAATCTGTGGATAGATAATGTGGGCAGAAACAGTGAACAAAGCAGAAAGAAAATACCTCTGTGGAAAGTCTCGAGTTCTCATCACCAATATGCTCCTATTATCTAATAATATTTGAGTCACTGTGATTTATAAAGTCTCAAGGGTTTATGTGGGGATTTCTCCTTCCAATTAATGGAAACTTTCTGTTATAGTAGTGCCCCCATAGTGAATTTTGCACAAGAATATATCCTATTAGCTAACATGCAACAAAGAACACACTTGAAGTTTGTTTGAAGATAAGAAAAATATCAGGTGAATATAGATTCCTTTTTTCTACAGAAAGTTTTATATTAGTTTTACTGCTTTAGACCACTTGTTAACTAACCTCCCTAAAGTCATTTTCTTCATTTCTAATGTCAGAATAATGTAGCATCAAACTGGGCTGTATCAATACATAAATGAGCAGTATATTCACTCTTTACTATTGTATTGGACATATATCTATAAATGTTACACACAATTCCCTCTACCTCCTATTTTACATTCTGTGTCCTCTCAACCAGCTGATAAATTAATTAATGCAAATATGAAATTATTCCATCATACATCCAAAGTTGGTTTAAATACATTTTTTCTGCATGTATGAATTTTTAATCATCCATTAACCCTTTACTTGGAGGTGATATATAATAGGCTATTTGTTCTCCAGCTACAGGAAAGATACTTTTTGTGCTGATAATCAAGAAAAATAATACCTTAACTGCTTATTTGTTTGGTTGTATAAGGTGTCTGAAACATCCAGGAGGAAAGGAGGAAAGTTTTAATTTAAAAAAATGATGTTGTTGATGAAGAAATCAGTCCTTTTACAACGATTAAAAATTCAAATCAGTCCTTTTACAATGATGAAAAACTCAAATCAAATTTTAAGAAAACTTTGCAAATATGGCAGTAGATATTAAGAGTGAGAGTTTCCACTAGCCCTTTCATACATTGATTCCAGAATCAAGGTCACTCTCTATTAAACTATTATCCAGAACACATAATGTATTATTAAGAACAAACTTACATATTGCTGGTGGCTAACTGGTGCCAATTGATGCCTCATTAGGCATCAAGACACTTTCATTTCTGTTTCATATACAAGCACCCATCTGAAGGAGATGGGAGAAATACGGGTGTATGGATGTTGAGTATCAGTCCACAGTTCCTCTTTTCATGAAAATGTGTTCTTTAAATGGAAGTGGATTCCCATGGAATACTAAGTTGTAAAGGTTAAAATTAATATGCACTTTTGAATTCCTGTTTATTACAGACAATAACACAAATAACTCATGATGGAAGAATAACAAATATATGAAGCCTTTCACCAGTATCTAAGTGATGGAGACTGTTGGAAACTATGTCAAAATGTGGAAAATATATTTGTATTCAATATATTTTTTAATACCATGTATCAAAATTAAACAAATCTCCATGAGGCAACCAATCATTGCTTGAGATCTTGGGACTTTTAGTATATGACTTATTAATATATCAAGGGGCAGAAAATTATTTTCATAATTGTTCTAAAATCTGAAATGTTACCAGATCCACAAATTATTAAGTGTTTCATGTTAATATTGAGGAATATTGTTGACTTGATTAACTTCTCTCCATTCTTTAAGAGTATGCCTTATTGCTTCTACCAAAAGTGATATTAAAGAATTAGTAAATACTTACTTGTCTGTACCACCAACTGGGAGGTGATTCCAAAGGCATATACTCAAGTATGAAATTGGATATTATATAAACCTTTTGCTTAATAGTGTCACGGTTACTCAGGTTTTCTTAGGAGAAATATTACAGAAATAATATTTGATTGATTCAATACATACATCTCTTGCAATATTTTGCAAAGCTGATGAGTTTCATTTTATTTGAACATTCTAAATACAACTCAGAATTTCCACATACAGCTACTGTCTGTCAATAAAACTCGTGTGAAAGCAAGCCCTGTGTATAGGCATACAATTGTTAATGAATATAAGAATTTAGGAAATAAACATTAAATGCTCAATAAAAATGAAATATTTCTTTTAGTGTGGAACATTGTTAAAATTGAAAATACATTGCTTAAAATAAATGTATGAACCTATTAATGAAACCTGTTATAAAATTTAATATCACTAGATATTTAACAAATTAAAAAAGAAAAGGTACTAGAACATATAAAGAATTATTAATACTATTAACCTACATAGTTAGGGAGCATATATGGAGTGGGTGGGAAATATGTTCACCATCTTCAGTGTAGTGATTATATCTGGAAATATGGATTTTTAAGTTGTATCAAATGAAAAGGTTTGACAATGTTTATAATTTTAATAACAATTATTATGCACACACACATACACACATGCACGGTGACACCCATTCTATTTTTTCTCTGTGCTTTTTTCAATATTGAATTATTTTAAATCTAGATGTATGTATATGTAATGCATCATATATAACATGTTTCATATCATACATATTGCACATACATTGCAATAGGCAGATTAATTTTTCCCAAAAGATGTTTGTATAATTTAGGGTTCTCCAAAGAAACAGATTTATAGTGGGGATTGGCTTATATGAGTAGGAAACTTGAACATTTCCTCAATCTGCTGTCTGCAAGTGGAAACTCTGGGAAACTGTGGCATAATTCAAAGTCTTGAAGTTGGAGAACAAAAGTAAACTGTTGGTCCTGAAGACCTAAAAACCAGGAGTGGCAGGAGGAGAGAACTTTCTTACCTCAAGCAATCAGGCAGAGTTAATTGAAACTTATTCCAACTTTTTGTTCTATAGCACTTCCCCACTTAACCACCATTTTACTCACATTGTTTCAATTACCCACAGTCAGCCAAAGTACTGTGAGTACAGAACAATTGTGATATTTTGAGAGAGGCAGAGAAAATCTACACTCACCTAAATTTTATCACAATACATTACTATAATTGTTCTATGCTTATGAGTTATAGTCTCTTACTATGCTTAATATAGTAATTAAAATTTATTATACAAATGTATGTATAGAAAACTACTCAAAAATAGCTAGGATTTGTTATTGTCAGCAGTCTCAGGAATGTGCTGGGAATCTTGAAGCATATCCCCTGCAGATAACAGGGACTACTATATAGGTCTTCTTTGGGTTGGATGATGATCACTAACCCTGTGGAGGACCACACACAAAAAAAATTGGCCTGCTCGGAAGTATAATATGAATAGAATCATACATCACATCATGTATTTTGCCTGATTTCTTTTCTCAAAATTCCATCTGTTTGTAAGAATTACTGCCATTCATTATCCATTGACAACTGAATTAACTTTGTTGTCAGTAGCACACGGAACATTCTGTAAAATAGACCATACTCTAGGGCACAATGAAAATTTTAGCAAATACAAGCAAATTATAGAGAATTATTTGCATCCTATCAGATTGTCATTGATTGAAATCTAAAATGAACGAGATTTTTAAAACAAACTAACTCCTAAAGATTAAATGTACACTTTTAAATAAGACCAGAATTGCAGAAGAAATCAGGGGAGAAATAAGGTCTTAGAAACAAATGACAACAGAGTCAGAACATACCAAAATCTGTGAGACAGTGTGAAGGCAGTTCTATGAGGAACGTTTGTAGCACTAGGTTCCTATATTTAAAAACAATAGATAGATACAAAATTAATGGCCTAATATTACACCTCAAAGTTGTAGAAAAAGAACAAATTAACACCATAATCAGTAGAAGACATAAACAAATCAATAAATACTATTCACCACCTAAATAGAGTTAAGAACAAGAATCACAGGATTATATCATCAAAGTGTATGTGATAAAAATGTAGATCTGATAAAGTGTAGATCAAAGTATATCTGATAAAATGCAGCACCCACTCAAGTTTATAAAACTAGAGAAACTAGGGAGAGAAGAAATTTTCTCAACATTGTAAAGACTATATATGGCAAACCCAGGCCAACATCATACTGAATGGAGAAAAGCCAAAAGAATTTCCTCTAAAATGAAGAACATGTCCAACATATCTGCTCTCCCATTTCTATTCAACATAGTCCTTAAAACCCTTGTTCATCAGGCAAGAGAATAAAATTAAAGGAATTCAGAATAAGAAATGGAGAAGTCAAATTATTTATTTGCTGATGGCATAATCCTCTATTTAAGAAAACCCCAAAAATTCTACCAGAAGATTTCTAGAACTGATAAATTAAGTTAGCAGGATACAAGAGCATGACAAATCAATCAATCATATTTCTTTACTCCAATAATGAATATGTGGATAAAGAAATTAGATAAACTATTCCATTCACAATAATGTCAAAATAACAAAAAACAAAGACAAAAGAACTTAGGGATAGATCAAACCAAGGTGGTGAAAGATCTCTACAGCGAAACCTATAGAGGCATACATTTGTTTTTGAAGGTATTCATTTCTGACCACTCAGGGGAAGATCAGTATAAAGCTGCCAGAGCAGCTCTGGGGTTGTAACCCTGTGGAGATGTCAGGAATGGAAGGTGCCCAAAGTCTCCCCTCCTGACTATCCTGACCATTTCTTATCCATTGTGTGCACTACAAAATTCAGTGCTAACAGAATTCAAAGATAAGAACAATTCCACATTGGTTCACTTTACTTTTATGTAAATAGCATGAGACAGTGTGACATTTTCACAACCCAAGCCTCATGTGCTCCTTCTCTACTATGTTTAGCCGAAGCCATGAGGAGATTTGGGGTGTGTAGACAGGTGGTGGGTGCAGCCAACCACTGCTGCAGGCTAGCCACATCTCACTTCCCTACACATGGGATTATGGAGATGATATGTTCTCCAATGCCTTCTCAGATGTGACTTTTCCAACTGCTGCCACCCACCCTCTCCACATACCTCAGGGAAGGACCTGATGACTGGGAGAGAGATTCCTTTTTGTCAAGGTCACCAGTTCACAGTAAGTCATGCCTACACTGGCTCAAGGGGAGTGAATCTCTGGACATATCAGATCAAGCCAAGTAAGTGCTCATCCACACTGGCTCAAGGGAAGTATCTACCCTGAATAGGAGAGTGAAGAACAGTCATCTAAGATGTGCAGACAATGGTTGCTGTGCACCTGAGGCATCCCCTTTGTTTTTTAACCAGACTTTTATATGTTTTATCTTTGAACATCAATTATATTATATAAAAACAAGGAAACAATTTTTAAAGAAACATTTCTATCATCCTTGAAGCATGGGAGAAAGGACAGAGAAGTATAGAGCAGGGAGTAGAGTCCCAGGGAAAACAGATCCTGATTTCTGTCACAGGTGGGAGAAGAGGAGACTCCTGATGTCCAAGTGGGTCCAGAGGTGCTCCTGGCTGGAACTCATGCAGAGAAACCTGAGCCAGTATGCACACCTGGTTCCTGCGGTTGTTTAGAGACCATGTGACTAATGCCATCCTATGATGTAAAGAATCCACAGAGCATAGATTCCTCTGACTGTCTGTCCATTGGTTTTGTCTGTCTGAGTTCTGTATTTACGCTGGAATCACCCTATTTCTGAATCTAGCACATTCAGAACCTCCCTGGATAAGAGCCACTTTAACTGACAAACAGCATGTTACAACACAGTTGTTAAAAGTAAACAGTAGTCCTCCTTGTCACCCTCTTGCATACTTTGCTGTTGTCCTGAGGTTGTCCTTGGGAGAAATTTGGGAGAAATTGAGGATCCTCCTGATTTTGACCATGTAGGACTCAGGGTCAGGCAGGGAGGCAATGCAGGGAGCAGAGGTCTTTGCATGCAGGGAGTGGACATCAATGAGTCCGGTTTAACCTTCTGATGCCCTTCTGCCCTAACTGCTTGGCTTCTGCAGGGAGTTGTTGCTCATAGGACAAGGAGAAGGTGTGGAGTGCAGACTCACTGGCACACTTCTTTGATAGGACTGAGAAATTGGAAGGATCCATGTGTCATGATTGAGGCCCAACACTCTGATCCCCAGGTTTCTCCTGGAAAATGCAGTCTTGCCTCTGGGTGCATGTGGGACTGGCATATCAGGTGCATAGCCATTGCATCATCAAACTTTCTATTGACTAGAAACACCCAGGTCTTATATGGGTTATAACCCATGTCAAACAGGATTGTCATTATTCTGGGGTTTGGGTGTTTGGGGAGCGACTCAATAAGTTGTTGGGCTGAATACTCCTTACCCTCACTCAGTCATGGGTGCTGAAGGATTTACTCTAAGGCAGGTCACTGCATGGAGGTTCTTGGTCAGCATTTTATGGATGAGCCATCTTTTTTGGGTGGGAACATGATCAGGAATGTGGTGCCTTGCCTCCATGATCTGTGTCACCAGCTCCCAAAGATCTTCATAAGTGGTTGTCTCCATGAAAATATAACATACAGAATGACACCTAGGCTCCAAACATCCATGGGAGTGGGGTGGAGACTTATATTCTTTCTGATGAGTGATTTCAGGGGCATGATATGGGAGAGTGGTCTGAATCCCAATCAGCTTCTGCTCAGGTGTGAACTTCACACCTATGCCAATATCAAGGAGTTTGAGGTTGTCTCGAGCATCCGCCATGATGTTCTTGACCTTCAGGTCTCAGTGCATGATGCACTTCTTGTGGTAGTTGCCCACTGCACACATGATCTTCCTGAATATTCCAGGCATCCTCCTTCCTCATGCCATCAAACTGGGTGTGGTAAAGTAGCTGTCCTCCCTCACCTGCATGCTCCATCATGATATAGATATTTTTACCTATTTCAACAAGCTGAAATAGCTGAATCACATGGGGGTGTTCCAAGTCCTTCACCATAATCAGTTCAGAATGGACTGAGAAGTTCTCTTTTTCCTTTGACAGGACTTTTACCACCACATCTGCCCCAGTGAGGACATCGTGGGCTAGTTTTACCTGGGAATACTCACCACATCCAATGGCCCTCAGAACCTCATAAAATCCCTGCAGGACATCTCTTCACAGGAGATGGGCCCCTGCAACACTACATCAGTTTGACTGCTCTTTCTACCCATACTGAGCAGGAACACCAACTAAGGATGCTAGGTGAAAAGAAAATACAAACCAAAACAATATTGTAAATAGCTTGTAGATCATGTAGCACCATGTAGAGCAGATGCCATCTACTCTGAGTAAGGAGCTTCCTCACAAACACCTAGGGGCCACTAGGGTTGAGTTCACACACCTTGAGCTTCCATTGGTCTCTGCAGTGACCTGAGTTATGGTGATGGGGGAGGAGTTTGAGGTTTGGAGAAATGGGAAAGAGAAATGGGATTTGGAGTTCCTGCCAGTTAGTTTTGTACCAATTTGCATTTGTGTTAACAAATGTAGTGGTAATGTTTATAGAATTTGAGGATCAAAGTAAATGCCATGCAAAAGATACTTATTTATAGTCAGTGTGAATATAGAAATATGATATTTATTTCCTGCCATTTTCATTTATTTCTAATACTTAATTCAAACTTGATTCTCTGTAGTTTAGTATCCTTCTAGTGAGTTTCATTCCACTGCTGGTTGTGATTCTTATATATATATTTTTTTCTTCAGCTTGGGATATTTCATTGTGTAAGATTTGTAGTGCAATCTATCTGGTTATATGAATTCTTTTATATATGGCATGGAAGGTTTTTATTTCATTTTCAATTCTGAAGGACAATTTTGCTGGATATTTTAATCTTGGTATATATAATTCCAAACCCTCCTTGCATTTAGGGTGTGGACTGTGAAATCATTTGAAATTCTAACTGGTTTACCTCAACATGTGACTACCTTTTTTTTTTTTTATCTTGAGCCTTTTAACATTCTAACCTTAGTCTGTATTTTAGGTATTTTAGTTATAATGTGTCTTGGAGAGGATCTTTAGTGATATTGCCCATGTGGGATTCTGAGATGCTTTTGAATTTGGATTTCCATCTCATTCTTAGTGTTTTCAATTTTTTCTGATATTTATTGAAAAGCTTGTACATTCCTATATTATGTATTTTGGTGTCTTCCTCTGTGCCAGATATTCTTACCTTTGTTATCTAAGATTTCTTGGATATTCTGGTCTTGGTCTCGTAACATCTTTACTGTTGCTTTTATTTTTAAGATTATATAAAATGAAAAAATGTTCAACATCTCTAACAATTAGAGATATGCAAATCAAAACTACTCTAACATTTCATCTCATTCCAATCAGAATGGCAATTATCAAGAACACAAGCAAAAATAAATGTTGGGAAGGATGTGGGGATAATGGTACACTCATACATTGCTGGTGGGAATGCAAATTGATGCAACCATTATGGAAAGCAGTATGGTGATTCCTCAGAAAACTTGGAATTGTCATTTGACCTACTCCTTGATTTATACCCAAAGGACTTAAAATCAACACACTACAGTGACACAATCATATCAATGTTTATAGCAGCTCAATTCACGACAGCTAAACTATGAAACCGAAGTAGATGCCCTTCAACAGATGAATGAATAAAGAAAAAAATATATATATGATGGAATATTACTCAGCTTTAAAGAAGAATAAAATTCTGGCATTTGTCTTTAAATGGATGGAGTTAGAGAATATCAGGGTGAGTGAAATAAGCCAAACCCCAAAACCAAAGGCAGAATGTTTACTATGATATGTAGAAGTTAATTCACAATAGAGGGGGCATGTGGATAGGGTAGAATAGAGTTAGTTTATATTAAATAGAGGGGAGGGAAAAGGGCGAAAGAGGTATGGGGGGGAAGAAATTATAGTAGAGGTGATCCTACAATATGTATAATCAGAAAAATGAGAGATTATCCTGTATTTATTATGTATGATCTATCAAAATATATAAATGCATTCTATTGCCATGTACAACTAATTAGAACAAATGGAATAAAAAAAGTATAAAATGAAAAAAACCTATTACTTAAAAAAAGATTACTATATTCTTTGTCTTCAAGTTCTGAGAATCTGTCTTCAAAGTGGTCTAGTTTATTGGTGATGGATTCCACTAAATTTTAAATTTGATTTACTGAGTCTTTCCAGGATTTGTGTTTGGTTCTTTTTTAGAATCTTTTAAAAAATCTTCTTTCACTTCCTGTATTTTCTAGTTCCTTACATCTTCTTTTAGTTCACTGAATTTTGGTTTTTTTTTACAGAATGCATTTTGATTCATTGTACCCAAATGGGATACATCATTTTCTCTCTATGGTTGTGCATGGATGTAGATTCATACCATTTGTGTAATCATACATGTACATAGGGTAATGAAGTCTGTCTCTTTCCACCAGTTTTCATACCCTTCCTCACTTCCCTCTATGTAATCTAAAGTTTCTTCATTCTTCTCTCACCTGCTACCTCACCACCCTCATTATATATCATCATCCACTTATCAGGGAAAACATTCAGCCTTTGGTTTTTTGAGATTGGCTTATTTCACTTAGCATGATATTCTCCAATTCCATCCATTTATCTGCAAATGCCATAATATTATTCTTCTTTACGGCTGAATAATATTTTAGCTATAAATTTTCTTGATTCTTTCTCAACATTTCCTTTACTGTGGAGTTAATGGGATCAGTTGTTGAAGTATTTTGGACTATTTGGGGTAGTTGGTTTACTTGCTTTTTCACACTGTTTTTGTGTGTACCCATCTTCTGGGTTAATTATTGTTTCCACTTTCTCCCCACCCCCACTTTGGTACCAAGGATTGAACCCATGCATGCTTAACCCTTTTTTTTTTTTTTTTTAATTTTTGAGTCAGAGTCTCCCTATGTTGCTTAGGGTCTCTCTATGTTGCTTAGGTTGGACTAGAACTTGTGATCCTCCTGCTAAACCTCCTGAGCCACTGGCATTACAGGCATAAGTCTCCACACCTGGCTATTGCTTCTACTTTTATACAAGAGATAATTTAGTGAGCTTCTTTGTGTAAGTGCCCTGGGATAGGCAAATATCCAGGTATTGTTACTTTCACTCAACATGTGTCATATGCTGTTCCCAATTTCAGCATTACTGATAGAAGATACTAAACCCTATTTATTACAATGGATTCGGAGCAAACTCATGCACTAATAAAACTTAGGACACGGGGGACTTGAAGAAAATTTCTCTGCTCTTTTCATACTCTAGGAATAAAATTGTAACATTCTGGAATAGGTTGAGAAATGAGTTATTAACGTTAGTAAAATTACTATCACATTATGTAGGAGAAAAAAGAAGAGTAGAAATAAAATTGGCAAGAAAAAAATGAAGGAGAAAAGAAAAAATAGAAATGAATAATCCAAACCAAATTTAAAAGAAGAAAAAGATGGATGGAGGGATTTGTTGGTAGCAGGCAATGTTAGAGGGAGAAGAGTGACTAAGAGGAGCAAGTGTAAATCTGACCTAGGAAAACAAAAATAGAATAGTTTCCAGTTAATGCTTTAAAACATTTCAAGAATACAGTCAAATGGGTTGAGGGTGTAATATTGATAAAAGGTGAACATTTATTGATTTGCAATAAAAAGTAACATACTAGATCAAAATTGACATTAGAGCTACATATAATAATCCAGGTCAAAGTGGAAAATGTTCCTATTGAGTCTTGCTTGTGTGGATTTCATCAGGATTTGGGACCTTTAGAAGATGCCCACCAACCTTCAGCTTTAAGTTTGTTTCTCTGGGTGTGGCAATAGTGATCGCACCAGCTCACTCGGAAACAATTCTAGGAGACTCCCTCCAAACTTTGGTTTAGCTAGGTACCTGTTAGCTTCCTGTCAGTTTGGAGGAGAGGATGTCTAATTTTCTGTGACTAAGCAGCCTGGTTACACCATGTTAGGAGGTATAGTCTTATGTGCCCTCCAGAAGGGAACTCCTTGTATCCAGTGCTGTCAAATCTAGGGTGTGGCACCCAGTGTATATTTTGGAGAGTGTGAGGTGTGGCTGTGTAAGGTGGAGGTATTTTGCCTGACGAGATGCTGGGTGGCCCACAGGGCAGGGTGGTATATGGTTGCTGCCCTCTGGGGTGCACAGGTCGCCACTCAGTACAATTGAGCCTGGGCACAGTGGGAGGTGGATGGTGTTTGGGGGGTGCTGCAATGTAAGTCCCTTTATGGAGTGGAGTGTCCAGTATGGATGAGGTTTTCGGTTGTCTGCTGTGGTTATCCTCAGAAATGACTTTTTCTGGGTCCTTGATGGTGCTAAATCTGGGTGGCACCTAGTACTGGCTGTCCAGGAGCTCGGGAAGGACTTCTTGCCCTTCACACAGGATTCTTGGACTTGTATCAGAAGGTGTCTGCTTTCATTCAGCTCTACCTGAACAGGCACTGCAAGCCCCCCTAGAGGAGGAACTCTCCTACAATGGGACCTGGAGTCTTGCACCTGGAGTTCGGCTTCTAGCGCCTTCCCCACCACCTCACGTCCTAAATCTCCACCTGAGGAACCCAGGCTGACTGAGCACAGGAGGTGGGCCTTCCCGGAGTGCTTGGCCACACTGGCTGCATAGGTGCTGGTCATCATGCAGGTGATGGGGGTTTCCTGATCATGCAGTTAGCGACCCTCCAGCCTGGTCTGCCACACTCTGAGCAGGACAGCGGAAGCGGTCTGCATAGGTTCCAAGCGGGCCAAGGCCCTCAAAATGCACATGCGCACTCAATCTCTGTGATGCAGGGTTGCTAGTTGACCATTCTTTTGTTGGGATAACTGACCGCTGAGCGGTTCAGCCCTGACTCGTTGGCAATTCGTTGGCGAGTCTAGGATGGCTTTTCTGAGTTTCAGAAGTGTTGAAAAGCCCCGTGCAGTTACGGGGCCTCTGAGGCCTAGTCATGGCCTCTAAATTATTTCCGGCCGAGAGTTTCATTGGCCGGAACTTCCGGAAAAGCGTATTCAGGTATAAAATACCTTCCCGGATCCACAGGGCTGCGTGTATGGGCAATGTGGAGAAAGTGAACCATATCCTTGCCCATGGGGAAGCTGGCATGGATGAAAGGGACAAGAAGAACAGGTAATCGGGTTGGGTGGCAGGGGCCCTAGGGACAGGGTGCCTACCCGGGAAGGTGTGGCCAATATGGCAGAAGCCTCCTCCTTCCCACTGGGCCCAGGGGGAAGGAGGGAAATTGAGGCCAGCTCTCATTTCACAAGGATGCTTGAGTTTCCTGCCCTCACAGGCGCCTCAACACGTGGGATCTAGAGACTATGAAGGTATCTAGCACCCCGGCTTTCATATAGAGAACACTTGACTGACTGCAAATGATTTAAATCACAAAATTATGTACACAGCATTTTATTTTTAATGTAAACATTTTTAAAAAGCATGTTATGTACAGTGTAGAAAAGTGCAGGAGGAGGCAAAATGTTTCCCATAATACAGCAACTTAAGGGCAAAAATAATTCTTTGAATACTATCTGCAGTCCATTTGCGTCAGTGTACACCTATGGCTATGTGTTCTCTACTGAGGCCCTTACCAGGACATTTTGAAATGTCAAGATGACTCCTTGGTCTTTTCTGTTTTTTGTTTCTAATGTTATTTCACACTAGCATATTTAGGGGTGCCAATTCCACTCAATAGACTTTCCGTATCTCTTGTATGCTCCACTTGGACTCATTCATCAACTTCTGAAAGGTTACTCAGTATTGTCTTGAGCAGTGAACCATCTTCATAACCAGATTTGTTGACAAGCCTGAATTCCTGCAAGTGCTGCACTAATTGCCGTTAGTTCCCCTGAGAGAGACGAGAATTCACTGGAAGGTTTCACACTTAATGAAGCAGCTAACACATCGAGATTTTTCAATGCAGTCATGGGTGTCTGTTGTGCAAAAGGGTGGTATGGCAGCTGCCCTAGCCAAAGCCAGGCACTGAGCCCTCTCCTGCAGCCTCCTCTCAGTGTCCTTTGCCCTCAGGGAGGTCAGGGCTACACCTTGCCTGAGTGGGAGCCATTACTAGGGGGAAACGGACTGCAGTGCTGACAGAGCCTGTCTCCTGGACCTTGAGGCCAACACAGGTGCAGAAAGGGTATCCCTGGCATCCCACAGCTAGCTCCACCTGGATGGAGCATCCCTAACCACGACTCTGGGCTGCCTTGGGTGCTAGAACCCAGGGACTCTGAACCTCAGCCCAACCCAGTAGGACCAGAAGCGTACTACTATGTCTGTAGAAGACAGGCCCCTGGCGAAGGCCATCCATGATTGTTGGGTGTGGCAAGGCAGCCTCGATGCTGCTGAATTTGGGAGATGCCCATCACTAGTTGTCCACAACCTCAGGAAGGACTTCTTGCACTTTACTGAGGAATTATTGGATTGTCACCAGGAGACTTTTGAATTCATCCAGCTTTACCTGGGTGGTAGCTGCAAGCATTGCTTGGCTTTGTGCAGCAAGGTGAACTTTCCTACAAAGGAATGGTCTAATGGGACCTGCAGTCTTACACCTCCAGTTCTACTTCCAGTACCACCTTACCTTCCAAACCTCTGCCTACTCCTGGGTGGAGGAGTCCAGAGCTGGCTGGAGTACAGGTGGCAGGCCTTCCAGGAACCATTGGCCATACTGGCTGCACCAATAGTGGCCATTCTGTATGGTGGGTATGGGGGTTTCTTGATCATATGCAGTCAGCATGCTGCTGACTGGTAGCCTGGGTGATCATGAGTGGAGAAGGATCACTGAAGAGTTGTACAGGGACCTCTCTTAGGCTCACTGTAAATCCTGAGGTTCTCTGGAAAAGCAACTATTTCAAGACCTCCCTGTATGTCATTGATTATCAGTTGATCATGATGTGTTACATCTCAGGGATATTCATAGTATTTACAGGAGAAAACTCTCTTTTCCAGAGGGCTGGAGTCACTTTGAGAGCTAAGGTTGAGCACGTACAGTGTCACTGTCCTCTGAGCTCTACAAACTCACTTATGTTCAGCAGTGTTGTTTGTGAATGACGATTCTGCCCTTGAAAGATACCAGACCTTGGTGCTGCCTTGTTGGGCTGCTGTGGCAGACTAGGTTGGCTCACCTGTTGGATTCTGTAGTTGGTGAAAAGTGCTGTATGATCTAATGAATCTTCTTACTTTTCTAGGACTCCTCTCCATTATGCCAGTGCCTTTGGACATCCAGAACTGGTGGCCCTGTTAATAAAGAAGGAATGTAACCTTGAACTTTTTGATAATTACTTCAACACAGCACTGAATAAGGTACGTACATTAGTAGCCTAGGGTTTCTACAGGAGGTGGATTTGATTGAAATGCTTGAATAAAAGGGGTTTAATATAATTTAAATATAACTAATTTGTGAACCCTGTAGTATGTTTGGCTTGCATTTCTTGAATTTATGGTACATTTCTTGGTACAATACCAACAGGCAGTAGAACACCAGCATGAGGAATGTGTAGAAATTCTTCTAAATAATGGCGCCAATCCAAATGTTCAGGACATTGATGGATACTCTTCTCTCCACTATGCTGTCTTTTGTCAGACAACAGCAATAGCAGAAAACCTGCTTTCACACAATGCAGATATGGAATTACAAAACAAGGTACATATCACCCAATTTTATTTCTAGATTGTTTGAAATACATTTGTTTTAATAATGAGATATGTAGTGTCCATTTCCATATTTAGAAGCTTAAACACTCACTGCAGGAAAATGTATTGAAATAAATGGACTGTCAAAGACTTCGCTTTAAATACTGACACTGAAAGAGAAGTATTAGAAGGCACAGCTTTCTTGTATGCACCAATTGCAAGTATTTGTGAAAACACTGAATTTTTAAAGGTAAAACTTTTCCTGTTTCCAAATTATGTTTTGCACCAACCCTTTTTACTAATAGTGTAAAACAAAACAGGGAAGCAAATTTGTCCCGGAAATAGGCTTTATCTTAAAACTCAAACAAAACAAAAGCATTTTAAATAAATGATGATCTTATTGCTGTGGGAAAAGGTACATAAAAGTTAATTATCTCTCTGTGGTAAAGCTTGAGCAGGAAAAATGGAAAAGTGGAAAATGTAAGTCATATTTAGGCCAGTGTAGAAATTAGATAATTAAGGAAAAAGAGTAGGAAGGGTTTATTTTTCGTAGTTCCCCCCCCCCCCAGTTTCTGTGTATGAATGAGGTGCTCTTCAATTTGGGGACTAACAATACTTAATTTAGGAAAGGAAGATGCAGAGTTGCAAAAATATCTAAAGAGCAATTTTAGGAGGGTTATAAATGAAACCAAGATTCATTTTAAATTTATTGGTCCTTATTTCACTGCCTAGGAAACTTACATAAAATATTTGGTAAATGACTCTCTCTTTGTTTTGTTTTTATTTTTGTTTTTTGTTTGGCAATTGCCCAAATTATAAAGGGAATCATCCCTGTAAATGAGAGATGAAATGAAGAGATGATTGTCTGCTCTTCTAGTTCTCTAGTAGGATGGTACCTCAGAGTGATTGAAGAAGATTTTAACAATTTAGAAACCTAGGCTCTTCCTTGGAGGTATATATTCAGTAAATCCAGTAAGACCTGGACATGGATATTTACAAATATATCCTGAGATTCCTACCCAACTCCTAGAGACTAATCACTAAATTGAGAAGTGTAATATAGATATTCCCAGATCCTCAAAACTGAATAAATATCTGGGAGAATTGGAGTTTGACCCTCTTCCCATGTCTCCTTTCTGACAATATTAGTTTAACTTACATTTGTTTTTCTCTATTTCCATGGCTGGAATACAACTTTTTTTCCTTCCAACAACATTAATCATTCACCATCATTTAAAAGGTGTCGAGAATTTTTTTTTTTTATGACTACTCTTTCAAGAAGCAAAGACTGAACCTTTTAAGGGTTTTATGTTTCTGCTATCATTCATGTCATTGGATCAACAGATGCTGACTTTAAGAATGATTTTCTTGGTTAGAATAATACCAAGTATTGAAAATTTTTAGCAGAGGCTGGATGCTAGACTATTTCGCTAGATCTGTTATGTTTCTGGGACTCAAGCTTAATCAGCTTATCAGTTTTAAAAACTGAAAACCATGTAGTAAGAACATAGAGGAATCCTCTTAATAACTTAATGTCAGCATTCCTATGCAACTAAAGTCTTATTAAAATAATAGTCTGGGAGAATAGTACACAAATGGAGTATTAGTTCATAGATAGTGTTGGAAAAAATTTTGAAATGAAGATATGAGTTTTTTGTATTACATTTTAAGGCCTCCTTTTTGTGTGAAAAATTATATTAAAGAGAGGAAAGATTTCACATGCAAATATTTGCATTGTACATGACAATTTGGAAATACCCACAGCAAAGATAAAATCAAGGGCTTCAGACTAAATGTAACCCCTGGATATATTTAATTTGCCTTCATTCATTGAGTCAACATTTAAAATGCAGGTGAGTTAGTGTTTTTCATGATGCTAAAATCAATCCATGTAGATCAATATAAATTTTCGTTAAATTCATAAAATTTTTGAAATAATAACTTTAAATTGCAATTAAAATGGTACCAAACTAAAATAGAATCTAAAAAGTAGATGTGCACTATGATAGTGATAATAATGATAATCTAGGGTTATCATTATAAGTACGAATATATTTTGTGTTGAGCTTTCTAATGGGTAATAAAACCAGCTTTAATTTTATAATAGAAGCAATTGCAGGGACCAATTAGAAATGAAATCAAAGTTATTTGAAGTCTCTTTTAACTAAAAAAAAAATCCATGTCCTTAGTGACCCATTTGGAGCAGGAGTGCCTGACACTGGTATCTGGGATCCTGACATCATAAATAGAATCAAGTGAATTAGTACTACATGGAGGAAGTTTCCTCCTTATTGGAAAACTGTCAGAGCTGTCTCCCTGAAACTCTTAATTCCTCCAGTGTGACAGTTTGATACACAAAAAATAGTCAAATTGATATTAATGATGGCAAAGGACTTCTTTAATACTGAATATACAATGAACAGTTTTATAATATTTCTCTAAGAATGGATCAAGGAATCTTTACAATGAGGTTGGTATTACTTGAAAAGTACACATTCTTTGGAACATAGATGGATAAACTACACTCTAGAAAAGAATATTTAACTCATTAATTCAACACAATACTTAAATTCTTTACCTTTTGTGTTTTGGGTTTTGGGATTATGGAGATAAAAGACCTAGTCCCTGTCCTCAAGAAGTTCTTGGTTTAGATGGAAGCTGCAAACACACAACTTCAAGATACCATGATACTATGATAGAGGCCAAGATTTCTGGAACCTGGTAGGTCTTTTATAAGATTTCTGCTTCAGTTGAGAAATTTTGTGAATAATATGTTTTGTTGTTTTCTAGGATGGGCACACGCCACTTTTACTTGCATTGAAGCACAATAAACAACAAGTAGCAGAACTTTTAATTCAGAAAAAAGCAAATATACATATAGTCGATGAGGAAAACAGGTATAATAGTGATATTTTTTGAAGTTTAATGGAATGATAATAAAAATTTAAGTAAATAATATTAAATTAATGGGAAGAGGAATATTAACTTACAATTATTGGGATAAAGTGAAGCATGAACACAAATCACCTTTTAGAAAAGCATTTATTCAGACTAGAAAATACAAATAACATTATATAGTATGATTCAGATTTCATTATAATATTGGGTGATGTTTGTCATTTGTGATCTGAGTTTTTTTCTCATATCATCAACCCCTTAACCAAAGGTGTTTCACCATTAGTTTCATCAGTTTTATAAATTATGGGCTATTTGTTTACTTTTTCATTCAATACTGAAATGCTTAACCTTTTATCATATTTAAACTTCTGCTTGTTTGTATTTTTTCTTTAACAATACTCTATTGAACATAAGTAGGCATTGAAAATTATTTACTTTTGGTTGACCCTTTGCTTTAAACTGCCTTCTTTGAAGAACTTAAATTTTTGGTTATCTCTATGTGAATATTAATTACTATTGCCAGATTATGTTCAATTCCCCATTTTTATTTCTAACACATTTTGATGGATGTATTTTTAAATTGACCTGAGCAAAGGGAAATAAAGTATAGTTTTACTGGGATAAATATTTACTAATAAACATAAATCGTAGGTGGGTGAGAATGAGACAAGTGATAGGTTTAGATCCAAACATGATTGATTTGAATTCCTACCTTTGCTAATTGCCATGTGTGTCAACTTGGAAGCATTACTCATCACTAAATGTTTCCTAAGATGAAAATGTGGATAACATATGCCTGAAGGATGGTTGGAAGATTATGTAGATTGCATAGATTTTGGTGCCTAGTAAATGCTTATTATCATTATTACCTGAAATTGCAATGACTATTATTATCACCATTGTCATTCCTATTATTAAGCCAGCAAATAGCTTTTACTATTTGATCTTTAGGTAACTGAGAGTTATAACATATTACATTAGACTAGGGAAAAAATGGATCATTCTTCACTTAAATCTTTACCTATTTCTCCTAAATGACCTCATCATAGTTATTGTCCATCAAAGTACTTTAAACTTGCAATTTCTGTTATGTAATACCCCATTGGGACAAGAGGTTTCCTTTTGGGTTTTCCTATTTGACTTGGAGGTAATACGCAAAGATGAACACTTTAAGATACTTATGTATGTTAGTATCTGTAAAGGTTTAGTTCTATACAACCAAATTAAATTGGAAAATATATCAAAATTTCACTTTAAATAACTTTATTAAAGACAATTCACTATTTAAAGTACCTAAGGCTGAAGTTATCTCTTTGTTATTTTAGGACAGCCCTCATGTTGGCTGCAAAACATGAAGCAAAACATATAATTGAGCTGCTGCTTCACGGAGGTATTGATGCCTTTGCAGAAGATCAGTCTGGAAATAACGCATTATCTTATGCTATTTCTAGTGGTTTCAATGTGTAAGTGTCTACATTAAAATACTAATTAAATGGAGGTTCAAAACTATTACAGCTATTGCATCTTACACATCAATGAGATGTCATAGCTTAGGTATGTTTGGAATGCAGTGAGTTAGTCCATTTCCTCAGTCTGGATCCCCTGCAAAAAGTCTAGACTAGTTAGAAGGAGCAATGTGTGTAGGATTCATTTCAGGACCACTCCCCTCTCTCTCTCTCATTCTTGTTTTTCTTTTTTGTTGTTGTTGTTTTTTGGTGCTAGGGGTCGAACCCAGGGTCTCAGGATAGTAGGCAACCACTCTAGCACTAAGCTACTCCACCAGTTCCTGTCTCAGGACTTATAAATCCTTTATCCTTAGGAATCCCAGCAATATTCATTACATTCCAGGTATAACCCCTGCATGTGGGGCACAAATAGCATCATATCTTTGATTTTTCTTTTTGACTCTTTGGGTCTTACAATGTCAGTTTAACAGAAAATCTCCTTATTTTTGCTGGGAGCTAGCTGTTCACACATTCTCCTTGAATTTCTCTGAGGAGTTTCTTATGTCTAAGGAAGAAAATTTTCTTCCACTGGAGGGAGAGGGGAAAAAAAGGATTTCCAGTCATTCTTTTGTTTCTGTCCATTCTGTTGCTGCAGTGTTGCAATTAGAAGTAGTCCTGTAGTCTGGTAATGATTAACTTTAATACTAGGTTGTCCTGACTGATCCAGATCCCTGACTCTTCATGGTAATACCCACTTAACTTAAAAGTCACAACATTTTTTCCTTTCACATGTACATATGTTTATAACCTCAGTCATTGTTTCCCAATAGGCACCTGCTTTGGTAGCAGGATTCCTAGCTTTATCCACCCATAGTGAGCACACCGATTCTGCCCTTCAGCTTACAACCTTATGTGGAGCTCATATACTAGCCTAGACCTTCATAATGAGTGGTCCTTTGAGGCTTTGGTTTGTCATTTGGCCAGCACATATCATTTGGAATCATTCAAAATTATGGGATAGTCTCAAAAATGTTACAGGAAGAGTTGAGAGTTCCCTTTTATCTTTTCTAACAGATCTGTATGGCAAAGTCTCATTATATCTTGTGAAACACATTTTCTTTGGTTGAAGGAGGTCCCAGGTCAGAGTTCCCAGTTAGGGTGCCAACTTTTGATTGGTACCTCACATGATTTGTTTTCCCTGTGAATAAAAATTTACCCAGCTACTTGGATCGGTGCCTCATTTTTCAGAATATTTCAAATTCTTCCTCAAAAAGAAGATATTAAACAGAATTCTCAGAAACTAAAGTAGATTTGGATCTAAAAGAACTAAGCCTCATCATGACTCATCAGTATCCATGTACAAAAGAGGGTTTTTTTCTTTCAAGTTAGCAGAGATCAACATGGAAACTAAGCCTCATTCTGAACAATAATCTGCTATAATAGTCTAAGCCCAGTGATTGATTAGTTTCATTAAAGTGGATATTTATGTCAATTCAATTATATTTAAAAATAGAGTTATAAATTATTAAATAGCTGATTTTTTCCTAAACAATAAAGCACAGAGAATATCACAGCCAGTGGCCCAAATTAAGACTCATTAGCATTTGTTAAGAATTGTAATATTTGATCATTAGAACCTGTGAAAAATGGGATTTTACTAGGGCTTCAGATTTCAGAATTAATGTACAAATTATTCCATTACTTTACTATTTCTGTCAGCATGGTTTGTACTCCCATTTAGTTTTCATAACAACCTGGTGAACTAAAGCAATACAATGCTTATTTTTTAGATGGAGAATTGGAGCCTAAGAGAAATGATTTATGTAAGAACAAAGAGTTATTTGTTATAGAGAGAGGACATCTTCTGAGTTCAGAATATTTTTCTTCATGTCAGGCTAATCTAGTTAATGTCTTGAGTCTCAAGCAGGTGAAATTAATTTCACCTTACTTTTTTTCTTCTTTGTTTAAACTTCTGGGTGCAGTGGCATGTGCTTCAACCCCAGCTACTTGGGATGCTGAGGCAGTTGAATCACATGAGCCCAGGATTTCAAGACTAGCCTGGGTAATGTGGTAAAACCTAATCCCCAAAGCAAAACAAAACAAAATAAACCCCCCCTCCCCAAAGAACATAAAATAACTGTAAGGTTAATAATCTGTAGAGAGAACTTTCACATTTGAAATATATGGGGTAAAGTACTGATATTAACTTTGATGCTATCTAAAACACTTTTCATAATTTGTTTGGTTAGTGTTTCTCATATCAGCACTGATAATAATTTCATTACTTTTTCATACATTGTCATAGGAAACTAATTTTGGAACATACTAGAGCAGAATTTAAGAATATGCAAACCAGGAATGCAGGTAAGACTTTTTTAAAAAATATTTTTTTGCTTGGAGATGGACACAATATTTTTACTTTTTATGTGGTGCTGAGTATGAAACCCAGTACCTTTTGACAGTGAATTACTCTTAGTGTTTCTACTCTACATAAGAAAGAGTAAAAAAGTTTGATCACAAAGGAGTGGCAACAAACCAATGTGTATATGGCATTCATATTTTTCTTAATTTCCTTCTTAATATCCTATATTTTTGAATTAAGTAATTGGAGGAAATTTATTACCTGAAATTTATAATCTGAAATTTAAAACTGTTTTCTGAAAAAATATTTTATTAATTAAAATTTAGCCTCAGAAATCTTACCTGTTTAATATTTTAAAATTAGTATGTTGTATGTTGCTTCTATAGTGACGTTATAGTAAATTGGGCTTGCTATGAAAGTGGACACTTTTTTATTATAAATATTGACTCCTATTTTTTACACAAATGATTTCATTTCACTCTGACATTTCCATACAAGGATATCATACTTGAATCCTATCTATCCTACCTACTTTCTTTCTCTCCCTTCTCTCTCCCTCCCCTAGTCTTCTTCCTCTTCCCTAGTCATCACATCTATTTCCAGAGCATCTTTTTATTTATTTATTTTCCAGATTGCACATGTAAGGGAAAACACATGATATTTGACTTTTTGGTTTATTCTGCATAATATGATAAATGCCCTTTCATTTTCCACTTTTTTCCCCCTCTTGGACTTGAAATACAGCATTGTGTACTGATTTGTTTTTTAAATTTTTGGTTTAAAAATCTGTGGTGTTCTTATAGGTTTGCCTATGTAAGTGATTTGATCATTCTCTCTTGTAACTTTCCATATTCTTTCTGGTTTGTATTTTTGACAATTGTATATGGTGTGGAGAGTTTCTTTTCTGGTCGGGTTCATTTGGGGTTCTAAATGCTTTCTGTTCCTGAATGTCAATATCTTTCCGAAGACATGGTACATTTTCTAGTATTATTTTACAGAATAAGTTTGCTATGCCTACAGTCTGTACCTGTGCTCCTTTGTGTGTACCCTTGATTCATAGTGCATTAATTGCCTATCAGTAATATAATTGATATCCAGTGTAGAATAATCTTCAGGACTGGTCCCAAAGGATTGCTTTTAAAAAATTATGTCATTATTTCTACATTTTATATTTTCTATTGTTGATGACATATTTATTTCATCATTTTCTTTTATAGAGGGAGATAACTCTTTAACCAGGTATGATTTTTTCCAATTAAAAAGGAAAACTAATGAAACTAATAAAGCTAATGAGGTAATGCAGACAAAGGAAATAAAATTTGGTGGATATTCTAGTCCTAGCCAGATACCATAATATGTGCTTAACACTTTCTTATAGTCATCATAGGACCTTTGAAAGAAGCTGTGCTATTATAACCTATTAATCACTGATTAAGCAACTGTCATTCAAACAAGTAGACTAATGGGCCCATGATCTCATAATTAACAAGTAGTTGACCTGTGATTTGGTCATGAGCCTGAATGATAAATTCATTCTCTTGCCCTTTTCCATAGATTGATAGGGACCAATGTGGCACAAAGGATCAAGATGCAGGTCCATATCAGATGAATTCATGAATTCAAATTTAGTTGTCTATTAATTTTTAAATTAGACATTTCCTGAAAGACATGTTTATAATTGAAGAATCTGTGCTAATATTTTTGAAATTTGCAACAGCACACCATATGTTTTTTAACTTCAAACCTTTCAGGGCAAATCTCACATAGCTAGGGTCATAGGAGCATGGGTTTTATGTAAGTAAAGTCAGGTGATTATTGGTGAAGAATTATTTTCATGAATGTGAAGAATACCTATGACTTGACTGTGATATATTATGATATATAAATTGCATTAATCTTTTTAAACACCTATTTAGAGAATAGTTTAATTTATTTTTCTAGTTCTTGATTTCCCAGTTCAATTTTTCTGTCAGGCTAGAACTCCTGTCTACTTATATTAACATTTTTCTTTTTTCATCATTTTTGCTTTTTCTATGGCTATAATATTTTCTTGAATTTTTTTAACTTTCTATTCTACTTTCCTTGGTGTTTATTTTGGATTTTTTTTAAAAAAATTACTATTAACTTTGTACCTATTTTTTTCTATAGATACAATCAAAATCACAGAGAATAATAGAATTTTAAAGAATCTTAATAATTAGCCAAAGAAGTCTCAAATACTTCAAAGTATTTTAAGCATTCTGCCCAAATGGTTGTTTTGATGGATAACCTTAAACTTAAATATATTAAAGGATATTATCTGGTTGCAGAAAGTAACAGCAATGAGATAAGAACACATGTTCCTTAATAGTAGGCCAATCCTCTCCTAAATTGCCATACCACATATGAGAGTTTCAACAATAGAATGGGAGAGTGAGTCTAGTGAATCCAAATATGGATGATCAGAAGAGACTTAGTAAGTGAACCTGGAGGTAGAGAATCATAATAGAACTAACAGAGGGAGGGCATGTTTGAAGAGGAAAAACACTGAATTGGGTAGGAATCATTGTTTTTCCAAAAGAGATCAACATGTTGGAGTTTTTACCTGGTTTGATAAAGACAAAATAGGAATTTGGGACACAAATATTGGGAACTATGTAAAAATCATATTAAAAGAAGTTCGAAGGAGTCCAAAGCACATTGCTGCTTTCATGTTTGTAGGAATGATAGACTTCAGGGTTTCTGTTGAAAGTTGTTAAAAACTTTTAAGCTACTGGGAAGAATCTGTAGAATATATAGGAATGTGGTTTGCAGAACTTTAAGCACCAAGGACTAGAAGTTGCTGAACCACATGATCTATGGCCCAGAGCAGGCATATGCTCACTTCCACCACTTTTGCCAACTCACTCATGTCCTTCCTATGTACAGGTAGGGTAGGACAGGGGTACAATTTGGCAGAGCTATTGCCGAGTGTCATTTGGAGGGTTGGTAACGTGCTTATGCTGAGACCAGTGACTGAGACTCCATTTAACTTGTTTTCTTGGAGCAAGAAAGAGCAACCCCCATTTATGGTCCTTGAAGCCAACCTTATTCAGGAAACTTCATCTTCATAGGATAAAGATTTAGAGGTCCTGCTGAAGATGGATATGGGAGTGGACACCCACAGGAAGAAAGATATTTAGATAGTACTTGGGGAAACAGAAATCCCACTAGCATTACTCTACTTTATAGGCAATCATTTGCATTGAGTAAGTGTCTGTGAATGTTTTGAAGTGCTTGCTATTTTTTGTGGCCATGAATAAGGCAGGAGTTCTATTGGGAAATTAATTGAATTTTATAACTTATAATGTTTCAATCTCTCTAAGAAGAAAGAAATTCCTAGTAACAACATATACATATGTTCTTTCTTTGTTTTATTTTTTATTTTTATTTTTTTTGTCTTCATCTTTCAAACCATTAAAATGTTTCAGGGAAATCCCCATGCTGTTGTTGAGTAAAGGAGTAAAGGGAAGCAAGAGGGACATTTTAACAGGTGGTTTCCAAGCTGAAGCACAAAGGCTGACATTTTCAAGTTAGCCATCTTAGTCTCTGATCCAGGGAGAAACAATCGACAAGAATCAGTATATATTTCTACCACATGTTAGAGTATTAGGTTTGTTTCATTTCAGGCCACAAAGGTTATTTGGAATGCTTGTTGGATTATTCAGTTCAGCCTTCAGGACAGACAGTTTTTGAAGATAATTTATTCTCAGACTAAGCCAATATATTGGCTGTCACTCTTTGAAATGGAACCAATTGTGACTTCACTGAATGATTTATAGAATGGGAAAAGCAGAGGCAGAAAGAAGTAAACTCAAGTTTTTTCAGAATGGAGGTGATATTTTAATCCTATCAGTCAAAACCCTCATTTAATATAGTGATATCCAAACATTCACCAGATTTCATTACTTTAAAAACTGAACTGGACTCAGCTATTTTTGTTATACATTTTTGCTCTAAAGATCTGCAAATAATCCTGATCCTGGTGATATCAAGACTACATCAGAAAAGTACAACAATAAATCAGACACCAAGGTAAATGCCCTATGGTCAAATTAATTTTCTTGCTCTGAATTTTGTTTGTGAAGTGTTTAGTCTTGCAGTTTAACAATGCTTTCCTCATCAGCTTCTTTGGAAGTTTTCTCAGGAGAAATTATTTTGCACAATTGCATTGAATTTTTATTTTTACCTTTGTAAATATCAATGTTCCATCTAATATTTTGGGGAAGCAGGGGCTTTGAAAATCCATAGCAGCAGCAAAATTATAGTAGGAGAAGCATTATATTTGAAAAAATATTTTTTAGATGTAGATGAACACAATATGTTTATTTTATTTTATGTGGTTCTGAGGAGCTAACCCAGTGCCTCACAAGGTGTAGGCAAGTGCTCCACCACTGAGCCACAACCCCAGTTCAGGAAAAGCATTCTAATAGCTCAGGAATTATGAGATTTGTTCAAGGAGTATTTGGGTAAGTTTACTGTGACTTGTATATGAACTTACATAATTTATTATACTCAGGACTAAATAAATCTTTAATGGTTTGGATAAGTGTTTATGAGTCATGTAATTTTCCTGATGCCTTAGTTTGAACACTATTCAGAACATTGCATACATTTTTATCTCTTGAATGCTTTATGTTTTAGTTCATAAACTTTTTAGGAAAGCTTTTCTTTATTTCCATCCTGGATTCCATATTTACATTTAAACTGTGAGACATTGTTAAGGAGAAATTTAAAACCTGTTTCTCAACATTTCCATTGTAAAGGTGTTGTGCTTCCTTTTCTGAACCTTCCTGTTAAAAGTGTCTATAAATCTCTTTATCTAAATGAAGACTAGATATTTTCTGTAAATAATAACTAGTTGTTGAAGCAGAAAGTTTTAAAAACCACATGGCATAATTTGAATTTCAAAAAATTTTTGCATTGTAGTGTTTTAAAATACACGCTCTTAATATTTATGTCCTACTCTAGGATTTCAGGTTTAGAAATTTGTATACTTAGTTATTTAAATATTCATTTTAAAAGCCTTTTGTCTGCAAGATAGGAAACATGGGTATATCTTGGAAAACTGAGAATAGTGTTTTAGTGTAAATGACTTTTACATACATTGTGAACATGAATAAATAGGCAGAAAATAAGATATCTACAAAATGAGGTGTTTTAAGTAATAAGCCTGAGGTAGCTAAATATTAAGGCTATTGGATTACTGAAAATATGGCTTAAAGTTCAAGAAGTAAAATTTCTGGTGAGTTATCATAAACTAATGTCATAAATAAGAAACAAACAAAGTAAGGACATGAAACAAATATGAAAGTAGATAGCAGAATATCCCTCACTTCTTCCAGCTTTGAGCTAAGATTAGGAGTTTAGATCAAAATTTCTTATACTTTTTTGAGGACCAATCCCTATGCTAGTAAATACATCTTTTTCAGTTTTACCTAATTTTTAGCATTCTGTTTACCAGTTTTCTCTTTCAGAGGTAAATTGGGGAAATATTTTTCCCCTACTACTAATGTTACAGATTTCAGAGAGTGGTTCATAATTGTGGTTAACTAATTGAATTACTTTTACAGTAATAAAACTGAATGTTTTATTATATAAATTTTTATAGAAAGGAAATGATAATATAATAGAAATCAGTATTATCAGTTTTATTTGTGTGGCCAAAATTCTGTGTTGTATTTCTTTCCATGCTTTGCTCTTACTTCCTTTTCTTTCTTCTTTGGCTTAAACACATGTTCAATTTACTGGTCATGTCTCTCTCTTTCTGTTTGGTTCATCCTCCTCCCTTACCTTTCTAAAAATGTTTTACCCCTAGACTCAGTATTTCATTTGAGAATACATTTCCTTAGGGTCTATTCTTTTCAGTCACCTGTGCTTCCATGATGTCTTCTTTACTTAGTCTTCCTATTTTCTATTTGCTGTGTGTGGCTTTGGTTGATCCATCTTTGTCCTACAGGATTTATTCTTGCCTTTCTGGAATGAAAATGGATAAAAGAAACTTATATACTGTTTGTGACCCTATCCAATCTTAGTTACAAAATATCCTCAAAACTCAGCTCTTGTGTTTTTCCCCTCAAGAGGTAGTTTATGCAAGTAAAAACTATGGAAACATTCAAAATATCACGAGTAATTACTTCAAATTTCTTTAAATGTCAGATTTTTTACAAGTGTGCTGAGCTACAGATGGATCATATTTTTATCCAATGTGATTGTGCTCAAGAAAATAATCTATTGGATATTATAATATTTCCGTAATAATTGACTAGATGTAAGGGGAGTAACATTTGGAACTGTCTCTCTCATCTCATAATTTTTAACCCATGTGAAGATGCAGGTCATTACATGGCAGGATTGGGATTTGGATGTATGTATGAATGATTTGGAAACCTGTATTTTTTCCAGTGTATCATGTAGTAATACTGAATATTATAATCATTTTATCAAACATAATGCTCATTACACATAAAAATTTTTCTTCCTTCCCAGAATATCCCTGAAAGCAAAGGAGAAATATGTGGAGATTTTCAGCAATCCAAGAAAGAAGGTAAGATACTTGAAGTCTGTGCAATCTTATGCTGTTTATTGGCTTGAAGTTATAGACATTTTCATGTATTCTTTACTTTGTTTGCATTCAGATAGAAGCAAAATGTGACATTGAGAAACCAACAAATGCTAAAATTTGTACTTATTCAATTAGAGGCAATTTGAGAAGCAGTATACACATGTCTTATAATCATATAAGTGATTCTGAGTGTTCCACAAATGACACATCCCATTACATTCTATCATCAACTTTGACATTTTGACCCACACAGTGGCTCCTCTGATTAGGGAGCAATTTGTGCTCCACTGATCAGCTTGTTTACATTGGCAATTGCACACTTTCCTTCATATCTGTATTTTTTTTTAAAGTATGGTGGATTGACCTCAGGGGCACTTAACCACTGAGACACATCCCCAGCCATTTTCCGTATTTTATTTAGGGACAGGGTATCACTTAGTTATTCAGGGCCTTGCTAATTTGCTGAGGCTGACTTTGAATTTCCAATACTCCTGCTTCATCCTCCCAATCTGGGATTATAGGTGTGAGCCACCATGCACAGCACTTATAATATTGTCAGTGGAAATATAAATTTGCTTTTGGAATCTTAACTTCATGTTTCATTAAATCTGTATTCCTGGTTTTTCTGTAGTACATTTCTGTCATATTTTTTTTTCTCCTAAACATAAAGAAAAAGACCAAAGCTAAAGTAATCATCATCAAATTATGCATAAGGATTCTTCTTTGTACAAACTCTGCATGAATTTATGATTGTTTTTGATATATTGTTGTATAATTGATTATCTGTCTTTTTTGCTTTTCAGTATCTGAAAAGAAATGTTCTCAAGACAGGGTAAAATATTTTGTTTTTATATAGAATCATTAACTATACATTGTACGACATATAAAATTTTAATATAATATCTTGTTTCCAAACCCATCAAGCCTACCATTGAAGACACAAATAAAGCAAATAAGGTAGTGGAAGTGAATGCTGTAAGGACATTCAAATCAGGTAAATTTTGCTATACAAATTTTCTGGGAAGAAAATTAATCTCTTGAATTGTAAGCAATCTTTCCAGTCCTTGTTTTGTTCCCAAATTTTATGGTAGGATTACACAAAAAATTCAAATGTTAAATTCAATGTTCATGATTAAGATATTTATGAATATAGGAAAGTTATTTTTTATAACTGCAACCTTTGTCTTAGATATTTATACATTTAAACCTTTGTAAATTTTTTATTAGAGTATTATAACCATGTATAATTTTGGGATTTAATTTTGACATAACTATTCATGAATGGAATATAATTTAATTTGCTCCACTTAAGTTTCTAGGGCCACTTTTTCTCCCCTCCTCCCTTACATTGTTCTTCTTCCACTACTCTGCTGGCTTTCCATCACTTTATTTACAGTTTTTAAAATTTGTGTTTATCCATAGACATAGCAGTGAAATTTTTTGTGGTATATTCATATATGTGCCTAGCATCATTTGATCAAATTCTTTCATAGATGCTCCTTTTCCTTTGCCTCTTCTGTCCACATATATCCACTTTTTCTATCCACTGATATCTCTTCCATTTTTGTAGGATTCTCCACAGTTTCTTCATTTTTCTCTAGCTTCTGCATATGGAAGGAAAACCATTCTGATCTTGACGTTCTGAGTTTGGATTATTTCATTTACCATGATGTTCTCCAGGTCCATCCATTTACAAGCAATGCCATAATTGATTCATATGGCTGAACAAAAATCTATTGACTATATACTACCTTTTCTTCACCCATTCATCTACTGATGTGCACTTGGGCCAGTTCCATATCTTGGTTTTGTGAATTGCAGTGCTATAAAAATTGATATGGCTGTATCATTGTAGTGTGCTGATTTTAGTTCTTTTAGATAAACAGTGAGAAGTGGGATAGCAGGGTGGTTCCATTCCTAGATTTTGAGCAGTCTCCATAGTGTTTTCCACAGTGATTTTATTTATTTGAAGTCCCCATCAACAATGTATGAGTGTAACTTTTTCCCCTTGTCCTTTCCATCATTTATTATTGTTTGTATTCCTGAAAATTACCATTCTAATTGAAGTGAGATGAAATTTCAATGTGGTTTTCACTTGGATTTCCCTGATTAGTAGAGATGCTGAACTTCTTTCATGTGTTTCTTGGCCATTTCCATTTTTTCTTTTGAGAAATGTTTGTTTATATTGTTGGCCCATTATTCATTGGTTTAGTTCTTTATTTTTCAGTGTTGAACTTTTGGGATTCTTTAAATATTCTGGATATTATTCCCCTGTTGGAGAAGCAGCTGGAAAAGGTTTTCTCCTTTTCTGTATACTCAGTTTTCATGCTCTTAATTTTTGCCTTGCATGCAGAACTTTTGAAATTTGATGCCATCCCACTTATTGATTCTTGATTTTCTTTTTTGAGCTTAAGGTTTTCTTAAGACATTTGGCAACTAAGCCAGTAATTTGGAGTGTTGACCCTGTCCTTTTCTTTTAGCAGTTGAATAGTTTCTACTCTAATTCCTATGTCATTGATTCACTTTGATTTGACTTTAGTCTAGGTCGAAAGATATTTCTTCTGCTTATGTATACAGAGTTTCTCAGCACCATTGGTTATAAAGGTTATCTTTTCTACAATGTATGTTTTTGGCACCTTTATCAAGTATCAGGTGACTATGTGGATTTGTCTCTGTGTGTCCTATACTATTCCATTGGTCTCATGCATGTTTTGATGCCAATACCCTGATGTTTTTGTTACCTTTGCTGTGTGGTCTAATTTGATATCAGGTATTGTAATGCCTTTAGCATTTCCCTTCTTGCTTAGTATTGACTTGACTATTCTGAGACTTTGGTTCTTAAAAATGAAATTTAGAGTGACTATTTTTAGAGCTGTTATTTTTAGTTTTGTGAAGAATATCGTTGGTTTTTCAGTGAGATTGAATTGAATCTGTGTAACAGTTTTTATAATATGTCAATTTTGACAATATTAAATCTGCCTTTTCAAGAATAAGAAAGGTCTTTCCTACTCCTTGTCCTTTCCTCCCTTCTCCTCCACCTCCTTCCTTTATTCATATTCTCCTTGAATTTATTAATAGTTCTATTTAAGTATTATTAGCATATCAACTATTTCTCCTTGACAACTTGCTACTGCCTCCTCAGAGGTTACTTGTAAGCATCTGTAAGACAATTACATATGGATCAGAGTCCTCAAACTTATAAGAGAGTCATCTTTCTAGTGGGTCATTCTGTGGGAGGTAAAGTCTTGTTTACATCACACAAAGAGAGGAAATAGCTGGAACTAAGAGATTAGCAAAAGAAGATCAGTGAGATTAATCACGAGAATTTCTATCAAGCACTTCTCAATGGAAAACTGGATTTTCTTTGTAAGTATTTTTCCCTGTTCTGTTTCCTGTATTTTGCCATGCTAGTAAGCATAATTCCCACAGAACTAACTTCCTTGTGGTGAGGTGTTTCATCCTAACTAGTTTTGATTGAAAACCTGGAGACAGTGTTGTGTACCCATGGTCCAATAAGTATACTCCTTTTAATTGTTCTACTGACATGATTCCAGAAAACTCCTGCTATTTGTCTGGCACTATCAGTTATATACTAATGATTTTGTTTTTCAGTCTTTCAGGATTCACTTAGGATTATGGGCATGTACACATCAGTTTATTAATCAAGCATTGATAAATGTTGTTGTTTGTCCTTTCACTTGATAAATCCAAAAAATAAAAAAGGGGCATAAGAGTTTTCCATGCCTTAAATGCCTGTCACTAAAATAAATAATATTCATTCAAGAAGAGTGGCTAGGAATGGTCCCAAAGGAATACTTTGTAACAAATTATCAGTATCATATACTTTTCTATCTCATATTATTTATACTGTTTGTTTAAATGTACTGTTTTCTTTAATAACAGATGAGAATTCTAAAAATGAAACTTCAATCAGGTAGGATTTTATACGTTTAAATATTTTATTTGTTAAGTACTTATAGCACACAGAGAAAAGGAAAATGTTTTAATTATTTTGTTCTGAGCTAGAGATCCTATTATGAGCTTGGCACTTGTTTTTTGTTTTGTTTTGTTTTGTTGTTGTTGTTATTGTTTTTTTTTTTTTTTTTTTTTTTTTTTTTTTTTTGATTGAAGACAGGGACACATAGCCAGTGAGCCATATCCCCAGTTCTTTCTTATCTTTTTATTTTAAAACAGGGCCTTGCTAAATTGCTTAGGATCTCACTAAATGGTGAGATGGTCTTGAACTTGGGATCCTCCTGCCTCATCCTCCCAAGTCACTGGAATTAGTGGATAGTCCACCACACTGAGTCATTTTTTTTTCTCATATTAATCACAGCAACCTGAAACTGGGTTATTATAATCTATTATTTACTATGAAGCTACTTTCATTCAGAGATTTTGACTGATTTTCCCATGATTCCCTAATTAACAAGTAGATGGCCTGTGATTTGACCTTCTGCAAGCTTAGCTGACAAAACTATTCTCTCATCCCTGTGCATAGATTGATAGAGACTCATGTGGCATTAAGATCAAGATGTTGATCTATACCAGATGAATTCAGAAATTCAATCCCAGTTATGTGTTCATTTTGATTCAGACTTTACCTGGGAAGTCTGGATAATAGTGCAAGTTTGTCTTAATATTTTGCATTGGTAACCAAGTACCTTTTTAAACATCAAATCTTTTGGGAAAAATTTCACATAGCTATGAATATAGGGCCATGGTTTTCACATGAACAAAATCAAGCAAATCTTGGATAATAATTATTTTATTGGAAGTGTGGAATGGGATGTGTATGTCATGTTATGACACATTATACTAATAATATTTAGAATCTTTTTATAAGATATTTAATTGATTTCCCTATTTTCTGGTTGCTCAGTTTGTATTTCCCTTCAGGTTATAACCCCTGTCTAGTTCTATTTAGATACCTCTTTCTTTATAGTCTTTTTACTTTTATATGACTATAAATTTTCTTATTTTTTATATTGTCATTTTTTCTTTTCTAATTTTCTTTGTGTTTCTGTTGGTATATTAAGAAAATTCTGTCAGTTAAGTATTCTTCTTTTTCTACATACTGAATCAAGCACCCAGAGAATTTCAGGGTTTCAGGGAATCTTACAACCAACCAAAGTCCCTCCTACTACTTCATAATGTATTTAATATCTTTGCCAAATGGTGACTATGATAAAAAATTTACAACTTAAAACTATTAAATTGATTTTCTGTATGTAGTAAGTGGCCATAGTAAGATTTGAACTCAGGTTCCGTAATTATTAGCCCAATATTCTACAGTTTTACTGTTCTGTTTGGTTTTTTTTTTTTGTTCATTTATTTTTTTAATTTGTTCCTTTAAGTTATTCATGACAATAGAAGTCATTTGATAGAATTATAAAAACACGAAATATATCTTGTTCTAATTCAGCCCCCAATACCTCTTCTCCCTGCCCCCAACCCCAGCACCCCTCCCTATACTCTACTGATCTTTCTACCATTTGCCCATTGATATTTTAAAAATTAATATCTTGCAGATGTGCACAATGACTTCAGTATGGTATATTCACATATGCACATAGGAAAATTATATCAGATTCATTCCAGTGTCCCCCTCTCATCTTCCCTCTCCCTTCACTCCCATTTGTCTGTTCCACTGAAATTCTATTCTTTTTTTATCCTTCCCCACTTTATATTGAATTAGCTTCCACATACCAGAGAAAACATTTGATCTTTGGTTTTATGGAGATGGCTTATTTCAATTAGCATGATAGTCTCCAGATCCATCTGTTTACTAAAAAAGGTCATCACATCATTCACTCTGGCCAAGTAATACTCCATTGTGTATATATACCTCATTTTCTTTATCAATTTATCTGTTGAAGGGCACCTAGGATGGCCCCATAGCTTAGATATTGCTTTGCTATAAACATTGATGTGACTACCTCACTGTAGTATGCTGATTTTTGTTCCTTTGGATATATACCAAGGAGTGGTATAACTGGGTCAAATGGTATTCCATTCCTAGTTTTTAGAGGAATCTCCATACTGCTTTCTAGAGGGGTTGTACCAATTCGAAGTCCCACCAACAATGTATCAGTATGCCTTTTCCCTCACATCTGGGCCAAAATTTATAGTTAACTTCTATTCTCAATAATTGTCATTCTGGTTGGAGCGAGATGGAATCCCAGTACATTCTTAATTTGCACATAGCTGAGTGTTTTAACAATAGAATAGGAGAGCGTGTGAAGTGAACCCAACTGAAAAAGAATGAAATTATGCCTGATCCCCATGTAGAGGATCAGAATGTAAGTAATAGAGAAAGGACAAGTTTGAAGAGGAACAATGCTGAGTTTTGGAGGCATAGGTTTTGGAAAATAGAACAGAATATAAGGTTTTATGACCAATTTGATCAAGACCAAATAAACATTAATGACACAGGCTGTTGGGAACTATCTAGAGAGACATATTTAAAAATTGGTGCCCCAGGGAGTGCTGAACATTGTTGCAATCTTTTTTGCTTTATTGGAGGAATGGGGAAAATCCAGGTTTCTTTGGAAGCATGTTAAAATAACTTGAGCCACTGGGAAGAGTCCCCAGAACACAGAGGAACATGAGGATGGCTTAGAGTCCCTCAAGCATCATGGGACTTGAAGTTCCTGCACTTCATGGTTCTACTTCCCCTAACAGATAACTGCTCACCTTTATCCAACTCACTGATACCATTCCTACTTAGGGTAGGGTAGGAGTACGATTGATTGGTAGAGCCAGCATGAAACTTCAGTTGCATAGTTGGGTAACATGTTCATACTGAGACCAGTGAGTGAGACTCCACTGAGCTCATTTTCCAGAAGCAGAGAGATAGATCTCTCATTCTTGGTCCTTTGAATCCAACTTTGATTCAGAAATACTTCATAGGATGAATATTTAAAAGTTGGAGAGGGCCTTTGGAGTGGAAACCCACAGGAAGAAAGTTATTTAGATTATACTTGGGGAAACAGGAAACAGAGTGCTCTTCCTTGCCAACAGTCTTAGCCCTTGAGTGTATGAATGCCTATAGAATTTTGAATTACTTGCTATTTAATGTGGTACTGAGTAAGATAGGGCCTACATAGGAAAATGAGTTGGATTTTATAATGTAGAATGCCTCCATCTCTCAGAGAAAAGTATGCACATTTGTTTTTCACTGTTGTACGTTCATTTTTCAAACAATTAAAATGGATCAGGTAACTTCCTATGATATTTCTGGGTAAAAGGAAGCAATAAGTTATTTTCCGTAGGTGTTTTCCATACTGAAGAACTTAACCTGCCATTTTCAAGTTAATCTGGCTTAGTCTTTGATCCCTGGGAGAGACAAGGGTAAAGGGACAAAGTATCTTTCTACCTTATCTGGGATATTAGTTTTTGTTTTATTTCAGGTAATAAAAATGATTTCCATTATCACTTGGATTTTCAGTTCAGTCTTCAGGAAGATATTTTTAAAATGGTTTATTCTCAGGTTCTGCCAACGTATTGGCCATCATCTTTGAAATGGAACTAATAATGCTTTTATTTCATATTCCATAGATTTAGAAAAGTGGAGGCAGGGATAGGTTAAAAAAAAAGTACTTCTAAAAAAAGAGGCATTTCCTGGTAAATGGATGGAGCTGGAGAATATCATGCTAAGCAAACTAAACCAAATAAAAAAACCCAAAGGCTGAATGTTTTCTCTGATATGAGAATGTTAATTCACAATAAGGGGGCAGGGGTTAGGGAAGAACAGAGTTACTTTATATTAGGTAGAGGGGAATGAAGGGAGGCGAGTAATATCAGAGTAAGAAGGATAGTAGAGTGAAACAGACATTATTACCTCATATACATATATGTATGACTGCATGACCAATGTGATCCTACAATATGTACAATCAGAAAAATGAGAAATTACACTCCATTTATGTATGATCTATCAAAACGTATAAATACATTCTGCTGTCAGGCACAACTAATTAGGCAAATAAAAAATTAATTAAAAAACAGAGGTCATATGTTAATTATGTCAGTCTAGAAACCACAATTAATATAGTGATATCCAGACATTCACCAGCTTATATTTCTTTGAAAACGTGTGTTCACTCATTTTTTGTTATTCATTTGTGCTGTAATGATTGTCCAGCAAATCTGGTCCTATTGAAGCTAGACCTACATTCAATGGGGGCTACAATAATTCTGATACCAAGGTAAGGTGCACTTTTGTGAAATTAATATTCTTGGTATGAATTTTGTGAAGTGTGTACCATTAAAATTAGTAGTGATCTTCCTATTATTTTCTATTGGAATTTTACAAAAAAAAAAAGTAATATTACATGAACTTTAAATATTTATTTTTTTGTTGTAAATAGCGGTGGTTTGCAAACACTTAAGGGTAGTGGGCCCTGGAAAATAATGTACTGGAAAATTTTAATAATATAGGAATTGCATTAGGTAGAGTCTTCTAACTGCAGAGAAATAATGAAATTTGGTCAAGGATTCTTTTGTTATGTTTAGTTTACTGTTACCTAAATCCTGCTGACATGACTTACATCATATTTAGATCTAAATTTATTTTTTATTAATTAGTTTTTATAATTATCATGGTGACTTTTGTTTGAAACCTGTATGATATATTGCCTGTAGTTTTTTTTTTCTTTGCTTTATATTTTAGTATCATCTTATTTTGGGAAGAGCTTTTTCTCTATTTCAATCCTTGGTTCTATATTTACACTAGAGTAATGTTAAGAACTGTGAAAATTTAGAAATTCTAAATTTGTTTTTCAAAATTTGTATTACAGAGTAATTGCCCCAAGTTTTCAGAGTACTTTCATTAAGAGAATATTTAAATCTCTTCATCTATCTGAAGAATTTATTCTACAAAATAGTTCTAGAAGAAAAGACTCTCACTAATCATTTTGTATAACATTAATTTCAGATTGTTTTTGTATTGTTGTGTTTTAAAATATGCACTCCAAGACCTCATGTCACATTCTAAGATTCAAATTTTAGAAGTTTCTGTGCTTATTTATTTAAATGTTCATTTTAAAGTTATTTTGTCACTCAGAGTTACTGAAAGTTAGGAAACATAGTTTTGTGTATCTTGGAGCACCTAGAATACAGATTTGAATGTAAAAAAGTTATTGATATATTTGACATGAATAAATGGGCAGAAAATAAATTTCTATATAATGAAGTTTTCTACATAATATGATAACCATGAGGTAGCTAATAATTAGGGTTATTGAATTTCTAAAAATATGGCTTAAATTTATGTTCTCTTCTAAGTTATAAGGAGGTATAATTTCAGGTGAGTTATATTGAAATTATTTCATAAATTAGAAGCAAACAAATTAGAGAAATGTCATACATTCTAGATTCTACAGTGTCAATAGATTCTTCCAATGCTGAGTTTAGATTGTGTTCTTAGATTGTAATATCTTAAACTTTTTTTGACATCCCACTCATATGCTATTAGATATGTCTTTTACCACTACACAAAATGCATGACATTTTAGAATTCTGATGACATGTTCTTTCAGAAGAAAATTCATGAAATATTTCTTTTTCCATTTTTCTTTATCTCTCCTGATAATGATACAGATTTCAAGAGAGGTTTATAATAATATTTAACCAGATTTGAACCATCTCTGTAGCCATAGGTGGTTCATATAGTTAAACTCCTTAGTTGCTGTGTGCAGCTTTCATTCACCAAACATTATCCCACCATATTTATTCTTGTCTTTCATGAATGGAGCTGAATGCATATCATCATTTCTGTTTTGTTGTTTGACACACAAGTTGGAAGTATTTTATAGTCTTTGTGATACTAACACACCTTAGTTACAAAGTAGTTCTAAAAACCAAAACGTATGTGTTTCTCCTCAAAAGGAATTTCTTGCAAATTAAGAAACCATGAAAACACATTGGAAACATAAGTAATTATGTTAAATTTCTTAAAATTCGAGATTTTTACAAGTACTCCAAATCCCAGATGGCTTAAATATTTATCCAAGGTTATTTTGGTTAAGAAATCAGTGTATTAGATGTAATATTATTTGTTTAATAATAATTCAAGTTAAGGGAGTATATTTTGAGATATCTTTATCATCTCCCCTAATATTCAACCCATGAGAAGATGCAGGTCATTAATAGTTGAATTGGGGTTTAAATGTATATCAGAATAATTCAGAACCCATTGTGTCCTGTGCTAATGCTGAATTATATGATGAGTTCTATCAAATTTAATGCTCATTACTTGTATCATGTTTCTTCCTATTTAGAATGTCCCTGAAGGAACATTCTCACCTGACACAAAGGTAAGGTGCCTTATAATACTTTTCTCCCATCCCCTTTTTAACATATTATCTCCCATATATTCATAATGATGATAATGATCCTAGAAATAAATATAAGGTCCCTACTAGTTCACAATGGCAATTAAGTATAGCACCAAGAGAATCATGTGTGCAGGATTGAAATTTGTAGAAGTTGGTAAGAAAAAAAGTCATCAGATATACTATTGGAGAAGGAAACAATTAGAAAGAAAACCAAATGAATAGCTTGGTGAATCTTAAGGTGAGAAGGGAAAAAATGGGAAGTGTTCTTTAAAGAAGAGCAATATTAATATCTAGATTGAATAAGAGTGAAGACAAAGGATGTAATGAACACACAAAAATAGTGAAGTTAAGGATAGCAGGAACTTTCAACTAGATTCTTCTGAAACAATTGAAATTCATTTTAATTAAGAATTAAAAGAAAACGTAACTCTCACTTCTTTTAAATATATGGAATATTTATATAATTTTAATGTGGATTGGTGTGTGAATGGAATTCTGTAATCAGTGAATCCTTCTAGGGTGATATTTAAGCTATCAAGTAAAGGAGGGAAGGAGCCAGACACATAAATGTCTAGGAGGAGGACATTCTGGAGAGAGAGAACATTTGTCTACCTTTCTTCTCACATTCTGGAGTGATTGGGAACAGGGTGTGAGATAACATCACAATCATTTTATGATTATAAAATATAGAAACATGGAAACATATGCTCACATTTTAGATACTTAATAAATCAATGTCTTTTTTGTATTAAGAGTTGGAATAATTATATTATCTTAGTACTAATGAATTATATACTGAAAAGTATGAAGACTGTCAAAGTTTTATACCAGTGCACATTGCTTTACAGAATACAGGGTTCACTGTGGCATATATGTATACAAGTATAACTTGGTATGAAGAATGTCACTCCAGAAATACAGCCCTACATTTCCCTCTTCTTTCTGCCTATTCCTCTACTTCCCCACTACTGGTCTTCTTTGAAGTTTCATGATGTACAATTTCCCATATGACTTATTTCCCTCTGAATTTTCTTTATTTTGTCTAACATGATGTTTTCCAGTTCCATCTAGTTTCCTGCACATGACATAAATTTTATGTCTGAATAATAATCCATTGTGTGCATTCTCACTATAATTGTTCAGTAAATAGATTTGAGTGATATTGCTCAGCCATATGATTTTTCTATTTATAGTTCTATGAGTATCCTCCATCTTGATTCTCATAGTGGATGTAGTAATACGGATCCCCACCAGAAATGCTGAAGAATTCCTATTCCACACATCCTCATCAGTATTTATTATTTGTATTCTTGAATATTGCCTTTCTGAACGGGGTAAGAGGAATCTGTTGACTTTTAATTTGCATGTCCCTGATGGCTAAAGACAGCGAATATTACTTCATATGAGTGTTGATTAAATATACGTTTTCTTTTATGAACTATCTACTCATTTGCCATTGCTTAAATGGGTTGTCTTTACAGTGCTAAATTACTTTAATTGTTTATGCATTTACTATTCTAATCATCTGTCTCAGAGTAACTGGCAAGGAATGTCTCCCACGCTATACACTTTCTCCCCACTCTGTTGGTTGTTTCCTCTTCTCTTCAGAAGATTTTATTTTGATACACTCCACCTTGGTATAATTTCCTCAGCTATCCTATTCCTCTTCATAAAGACTTAGTCTATGCCTATATATTCAGGAGTTTTGCCTACATTGCCTGCAAGGAGTAGTAATGTTTCTATTCTTATATCTAGGTTTTCTATCCATTTGGTGATGTCTTGTATATGGGGACCAATAGATATAGTTTCATTCTTTGACATATGGATATCTGGTTGACTCATTGCCATTTGCTTTGCTTTTATAGTGCATTAGACTTGCACATAAGAGTTAGATTCATATTGATACTGTCATTCACGTATGTTATTTACACCATTTTCGACGCTGGTTGCCACCTTCCCTTTCCCTCCTCCCTCAACTTCCTCTCTCCACAGGTCTACCTTTGACTCCTTTGTTTATTAATTTTAAATTAGTGCTTTATAGATATACCTAAAGTTGGAATTCACAATGATATTTTTATACATGTAAACAGAATAATTTTTTCAAATTCATTCCACATTCCCTCCCCTTTCCTAGCCCTCCTCCATCTCCATCAATGTTTTTTCTGCTCCACTAATCTTCCCTTTAATTCCATGATATCCATTTCCCCCTTTGTTCCTTTTAGGGTGCTTTAGCTTCTGCCTATGAGAGAAAACATTTCAATATGCAATTTTCTCATGAGTTATTTCATTTAGCATGATATTCTCCTGTTCCACCCATTTATTGGCAAATGGTATAATTTCATTCCTTAAAACATAGTAAAACTTCTTTATGTGTATATACTGCATTTTATAAACCATTCATCATGTGGCTAAGTGAGTTGTGCTGTTGTAGACATTGATGTACTTGCATCTTTTTTGGTCTACTGATTTTACAACTTTTGGACATATACCAAGAAATGGAATAGCTGGATCATATGGTGGCTCCTTTCTAGTTTTCTGAGGAATCTCGAATTTTGTTTATAGATATTATATGGATAGTCTTTTTTATTTAGATTTATTGTACACAAATGGGATACCACTATCATTTCTCTGGTTGTACATGAAGTAGAGTTACATCATTTGTGCAATCATACATGTTCAGAGATTAATGATGTTTGTCTCATTCTACTATCTTTCCTTCCCCTGACCCCTCCCCACCCCTCACTTTCCTCTATCCAATCCATCCTTCCCCTATTCTTGCCTTGCCCCTACCCCAGTTATGTATCATCATCCACTTATCAGAGAAATCATTCAGCCTTTGGTTTTTTGGAATTGGCTTATTTCACTTGGCGTATTATCCATCTCCATCCATTTACCTGCAAATGTCATAATTTCATTCTCCTTTATGGCTGAATAATATTCCATTTGTGTGTGTGTGTGTGTGTGTGTGTGTGTGTGTATCAATCACAGTTTCTTTATTCATTCACCAACTGAAGGGCATCTAGGTTGGTTCCATCATCTAGCTATTGTGAATTGAGCTGCTATAAACATTGATGTAACTGTGTCACAGTAGTATGCTGATTTTAAGTTTTTTGGGTATACGCCAAGGAGTGGGATAGCTGGGTCAAATGGTGGTTCCATTCCAAGTTTTCTAAGGAATCTCCATACTGCTTTCCAGAGTAGCTGCACCAATTTGCAACCCCACCAGCAATATATGAGTGTATCTTTTTCCCCACATCCTTGCCAACACCTATTGTTGCTTGTGTTCTTGACAATAGACATTCTAATTGGAGTGAGATGGAATCTTAGTGTAGTTTTGATTTGCATTTTTCTTATTACTAGAGATGTTGAACATTTTTTCATATATCTGTTGATTGCTTGCAGATCTTCTGTGAAGTGTCTGCTCATTTTCTTAGCCCATTTATCAACTGGGTTATTTGTAAACTTAGTGTAAAACTTTTTGAGTTCTTTATAGAGTCTGGAGATTAGTGTTCTGTCTGAGTTGCATGTGGCAAAGATCTTCTCCCACTCTGTAGGCTCTCTCTTCACATTGTTGATTGTTTCCTTTGCTGAGAAAAAGCTTTTTAGTTTGTATCTAATCCATTTATTGATTCCTGCTTTAATTTCTTGTGCTTTGGGAGTCATGTTAAGGAAGTCGGTTCTAAGTCAGCATGATGAAGATTTGAACCTACTTTTTATTCTGTTAGGTGCAGGGTCTCTGGTCTAATTCCTAGGTCCTTGATCCATTTTGAGTTGAGTGTTGTGCAGAGTGAGAGATAGGGGTTTAGTTTCATTTCATTGCATATGGATTTCCAGTTTTCCCAGCACCATTTGTTGAAGAGGCTATCTTTTCTCCATTACATGTTTTTGGCACCTTTGTCTAGAATGAGATGACTGTATTTATGTGGGTTTGTCTCTGTGTCCTGTATTCTGTACCATTGGTCTACCTATCTATTTTGGTGCCAGTACCATGTCATTTTTGTTACTATTACTCTGTAGTATTGTTGAAGTTCTGGTATTGTGATACCACCAGCTTTACTCTTCCTGCTAAGGATTGATTTGACTATTCTGGGTCTCTTATTTTTTCAAGTGGTGAAGCTTTTTAGATCCTCTAAATATGGTATCATGTCATTGGCAAATAGTGATAGCTTGAGTTCTTCTTTTCCTACTTGTATTCCTTTAATTTCTTTGGTCTGTCAAATTGTTCTGGCTAGTGTTTCATGGATGATGCTGAATAGAAGTGGTGAAAGAGCATCCCTGTCTTGTATTCTATCAGGTCATAATGGAATAAAATTAGAAATCAATGATAAAATAAAAAACAGAAACTATTCCAACACCTGGAGATAAATAATACACCAGGACCAGATGGATTCTCAGACAAGTTGTAAGAAGACCTTCAAAGAACTCTTTCCAATACTCCTCAAAGTATTCCATGAAACAGAATAGGTGGGAACCCTTCCAAACTCATTCTATGAAGCTAGTGTCACTCTGATACCAAAACCAAACAAAGATAAATTGAGAAAAGAAAACCTCAGACCAATGTCCCTAATGAACATAGATGCAAAAGTTCTTAACAAAATTTTATCAAATCACATACAAAAGCACATTAAAAAGATAGTGCATCATGATCAAGTGGGTTTATCCCATGGATGCAAGGTTGGTTCAGCATCTGGAAATCAATAAATGTAATTTGCCACATCAACAGACTCAAAGTTAAGAATCACACGATTATTTCAATAGATGCAGAAAAAGCATTTGATAAAATACAGCACCTCTTCATACTCAAAACTCTAGAAAAAATAGGGATAATAGGAACATACCTCAATATTGTAAAGGCTATCTATGCTAAACCTATGACCAACATCATTCTTAATGGAGAAAAACAAAGTATTCCCCCTAAAAACTGGAACAAGGCAGGGGTGCCCTCTTTCACCACTTCTGTTCAACATTGTGCTTGAACTACTAGCCAGATCACTTAGATCAAGGAAATTAAAGGGATATGAATAGGAAAAGAAGAACTCAAACTATCACTATTTGGGGATGACATGATTCTTTACTTAGAGGATCCAAAAAATTCCACCAGAAAACTTCTAGAACTCATAAATGAATTCAGCACAGTACCAAGATATAAAATTAATACTCATAAATCTAATACATTTTTATCCATGAGTGATGAATCCTCTGAAAGAGAAATTAGGAAAACTACCCCATTCACAATAGTCTCAAAAAATAAAATAAAATACTTGGGAATCAATCTAGCAAAAGTAGTGAAAGACCAGTACAATGAGAACTACAGAACACTAAATAAAGAAATTAGAGAAAACCTTAGAAGATGAAAAGATCTCCCATGTTCTTGGATAGGCAGAATTAATATTGTCAAAATGGCCACAGTACCAAAAGCACTATACAAATTCAGTGCAATTTCAATTAAAATCCCACTGAAATAGATAATAGAAATAGATAAAGCAATCATGAAATTTATATGGATATTCTCCATGGTTGCCATCCTAACTGAAGAGAGAGGAAATCTCTGAGTAGTTTTGACTTGCATTTAACATGATTGCTAGAGATTTTGAACATTTTTTTCCTATGTATTTGGTCATTTGTGTTTTTTCTTTTGAGAAATGTCTGTTTGTTTCTAATTAATTGGGTTAATTTTATTTATAATGTCAATTGGGTTAATTGTATTTATGATGTTAAATATTTGAATTATTTATATATTATTGTTATTAATGCACTCTCAGAGAAGTAGTGGACCAAGATTTTCTCCTGTTCTGAATATTCTGTCTTCATGCTCTTTATCATTTCCCCTGCAGTCAGTCCCTTTAAAATAAAAGTTGACTTTTCCCACACGTTTTTGGCACTTGTGTTCAAGAATCAGATTACTGCAACCAAGAGGTTTTGTGTCTGTATCTTCAGTTACTTCTGGTTTGTGTTTCTGTTTTAGTGCCAGCATCATGCTATTTTCCTATTGCTCTGTGTTATGCTTTGAAATTGGGTATTGTGATACCTTTTGCATTGCTCTTATGTCTCAGGTTTCCTTAGTCTACTTCTGGTCTGTTTTTCATCCATATGGATTTCAGGATAATTTTTTCCTTTTCTCTGAAGAATATCATTGAAGGTTTGATAGGATTGCATAAAATCTGTGAACCACTTTCTGTACATGTATATCTTCCCCATATTAAGGTTGCCTTTTCATTAATATAAGAGGTATTTTTGTATTGTCTTCTGTCTTCTTCAATTTTGTTTTTAATCATTCTGGGATTTTGCTTGCATGGTTATACCACCACCTTGGTTTGGGTTATTCCTATGTATAATTTTTCTTCTATTGTGGGTTCAGTTATTCAGATTCAATTCCCATTTGGGTTGTTTTTATTGTATAGATATATTATTATATTTTTATGTTGATTTTGTTTTCAGCTACTTTACTAAATTTTTATCTCATCTTAAATTTTTCTGGTGGAGTCTTTAGGATTTTCTCAAAGAGGATCAGATATTCTGTATGTAAATAGGGATAATTTGACTTCTTATTTTTATTTCCTTTCCTTGTCTAATTGCTTTGACTAAAACTCCAGATGCTATTTTGGGCAGGAGTGGTGAGCATGCACATCTTTTTCATGTTTCTGTTTTTAGAGGAAGTGCTTTCAATTTTTCACCAGTGTACAATTGACTTTGGATTTGGCATACATTGCCTTTATAATACTATAGAAAGTTCCTGCTGTTCCTAGTTTCTTAAGACTTTTCTCATGAAGGACTCGAATTTTTTCAGTTTTTTTTCTACTTCCATTGAGATGATCATGAGTTTTTTTTTTTTTTTTTTTTTTGGGTGCTGGGGATCGAACCCAGGGCCTTGTGCTTACAAGGCAAGCACTCTACCGACTGAGCTATCTCCCCAGCCCCATGAGATTTTTCTTCCATGTTTCTCTTTGTGGTGAACTGCATTTATTGAATTGCATTTGTTGAATCATCCTTGAATTTTTGGAATTAAATCAATATTATGATGTTATGTGATCATTTAAATGTGTTGTTGAAATTGCTTCCAGTATTTCTTGAGGGTTTTTGCAAATATGTTTTTCAACAATATTATTAAATAAGTTTCTTTGTTAGTTTTTTCTTATGAAGTTTTCATCTAAAGATGACATTGGTTTCAAAGAATGTGTTTGACAGTTTCCTCCCTTTTCTATTCCATGTAGTTTTGTGAGAAGCATCAGTGTTAGTTCTCATTTGAAGGTCTGGCAAAATTCTGCCATGAATGTGTCTGGATCTTGGCTTCTGTTTTTGGAATGCTTTTCATTAGTTCTTAAATATAGTGTCATGCTATTGGTCTGTTTAGATTTCCTGTATCTTCTTGATTCAATTTGTAGGTCATATATGTGTAGAACTTTAACCATTCCTTCTATATTTTCTAATTTTTATAATGTAAATCATCCTGATGGGCCTCTGGATTTCTCATTTATTGGCATTTCACTTTTCAAAACAGTCCTTAATTGTAAACTGGATTTCAGAAAGGTGTCTAAGCTCTATTTCTTTAGTATATAAATTTAATGATTTGTATCTTCTCTGTCTTAACCTTAGTTTGGTTCAGGATTTATTGATCTTGTTTATCTTTTCAAATTCCCAACTCTGTTTTATTTATCCTTTGTATTGTTAAATCATTTTCCATTTCATTAATCTTTGCACTAATACTTACCATTTCTTTCATTCTTCTGAATTTGGAATTGGATTGTTCTTGTTTCCCTAAGACCGCAGATTCATCTATAGGTTATTTAGTTGAGATTCCTCTTGATTTTTTCAAGTTATGTAGCCGTATTTATAAATTTCCTTCTTAGCACTGCTTTCATTGTATCCCACAGATTCTGGAATGTGTTTCTCTTTTCAGTTGATTCTAAGGGTCTTTTAATACTTCCCCTGATTTCTTTGATGACTCGTTCATCATGCAAAAGTGTATTACTCATTCTATAATCACTTGTACTGTTAATTTTTTTTTCATAATGTGGTTTTCAAATTTTATTTTATTATGATTAGATAATATATAAGGAATTATTTTGATTGTTTTATGAATTTGCTAAGAACAGTATTTATGGCCCAAAAGAGAGTTTTGGAGAACTCTGTGAAAAGAATGAATATTCTATTGTCCAAGGAAAAATTCCATAGATATCTTGAGGCTTGTATGATCAAATTACAGTTGAACACTCTAGGAACTGTTGATTTTTTTCTAGAGGACACAGATATTGGTGAGAGCTGTATATTGATTTACTGGGGCCATCCCTTTACTTTGAGCAGTTTTTGTTTCCAAATTGGGGGCACTGGTGTTCAGGGTACAAATATTTGCAGGCATTTAAACTTCATGTTGCAGTATTCCTTTTGCCTTTTATAGGTAGTGATCTTCCTTGTCATTTCTGTCTCATGGTAGTTTGAAGTCTTTAGGCAAATATAAGAGAGATACTGCTTCTTGCACTTGGCTTCCATTTGTATAAAATGGAAATACCATTTTCATCCTTTCATTCTGTGACTCTCTTTGAATGTGATGGGTGTTTCCTACAGACAAGATACATTTGGGTCTTGATTTTTTCATTCTGCATTCCACTTAGTGTCTTTTAATTGACTAAGGAAGTGTGCATATAATCAGTGTGAGTGGTATAGAGGTATGTGTTTCTTCAAGTCATTATGCTTAATTTTCATTAATTGGATTCACTCATAATTCACATTTGTTTACTTACTCTAGTGATCTTTCTTCTTTCACATGTTGTATTACCTCATTTTAATCTTATTCTTTTAAATTAGGATACTTTTGAGTGTCTTTAGCTCTGCTGCATTAGTGGTCATGAATTATTTTAGTTTACTCTTATGCAATTGATTTGTGGGTGTTAATTTTGAATCCTGCAAGTTTCCCTTGTTTGTTCATGATTTCTGGAATTTTTCTGGTGCAAATTTTATGGTCTTCTAAATAGAGGATCCTGTTGTCATTTCAACAGAGCCTGTTTTAGCTCTTCTTTTCCTGTATGAATCTATTTTGTTTGTCTCTTTTCCAAACAGCTGTCGCTAGAGTGGCAAGGACTGTTGAACAGAAACAGTGAAAGGGGCCTCTCTGTCTTATTACAACTTCTAGAGGGATTCATTCATTCAGTTGTTCTCCATTCAGATTGATGTTACCCTTGGCTTTAAAATGTTGCCCTTCCCTTTTATGATATGGCAGTATATATTACTCTCCATTGTTTTTCCTGTGTTTTGAACCTGTATTTTGTCAATTGGGGGCACTGATGATTATCTCTATTGAGATAATCATGTGATTCTTTATGTGTATTGATGTGGTGAATTACATCTATTTATTTCCAAAAGTTGAACCAATCTTGCGTCCCAGGATGAAACTCAGTTTATCATGGTGAGCATTTTTAACTTGTAAATTTTTTTATATGTTGTAATCTGTCATACGTGCCAGTAGAATACATTTTTACATTTTGATAGATCATACATAAGTAGAGTGTAATCTCTCATTTTTCTGATTATATATATTGTAGAATCACATTGGTCATGTAGTCATATATGTAAATGAGATAATAATATGTTTTAATCTACTATCATTCTAACCACATACCCTTCCCCTCCCTTCACTCCCCTGTACCTAATATAAAGTAACTCCGTTCTTCCCTTTCCTCCCCCAACTCATTGTGAATTAGCATTCACATTCAGAGAAAACATTTTGCCTTTGCTTTTCAGGATTTGGCTTATTTCACTTAGCATGATATATTCTCTAAGTCCATCCATTTACCAGCAAATGTCACAATTTCATTCTTCTTTAAAGCTGAGTAATATTCCATTGTATGTATATTCCACATGTTCTTTATGCACTCATCTCTCGAAGGGCATCAAGTTTGGTTCCAAAGTTGAGCTATTGTGAATTGAGATACTATAAACATTGATGTGACTGTGTCATGGCTATATGTTGATTTTAACTCCTTTGGGTGTAAACCGAGGAGTGGGATAACTGGGTCAAATGGTGGTTCCATCCCAAGTTTTTTGAGTACTTCCATATTGCTTTCCATAATGATTGCACCATTTTGCAATCCCAGCAATGCATAAGTGTACCATTTTCCTCACATTCTCGCCAACATTTATTGTTGCTTGTTTTCTTGATAATTGCCATTCTCATTAGAGTGAGATAAAATCTTAGAGTAGTTTTGATTTGAATTTCTTATCTTTCTAATGTGTTTTGTTGTAATGAGATGAACCAGTATTTGATTAAGAATTATTGCATTTATGTTTATCAGGATTATTTCTTTCACTGATTTTTCTGTGTCTAGATTAGGAATCAGGGTGATCCTAGCTTTACAGAGTGAATTTGGAAGGGTCCCCCCCTTTTGTTTTCCATGGAATAATTTGAAGAGGTTTGAGGTTAGTGCTTCACTGAAGGTCGGCTTGAACTGGGCTGAGATTCCATGGGGGTCCCATGCTGAGTTGGTAGACTTTTGATAGTACCTTGAATTTCATTGTTTGAAATTTATCTGCTTAAATTTTCTATGTCCTCTAGGTTAATTTAGGTAGGTAATCTTTCTCTAGAAATTTGTCAATGTCTTCAAGATTTTCTATTTGATAGGAGTATAAATGTTCAGAATAGTTTCTGATTACCCTTTTATTTCAATGTTGTCCATGGTGATATTTCTTTTTAAGTCACAAATTTTAGAAATTTGAGTTTTTTACTTCTTTCTCTGGTGAGCCCAGCCAAGGGTTTATGAATTTTATTTTATTTTTTTTCAAAGAACCATTTTTTTCTATCATTGCTTTGAACTTTTTTTGCTTCCATTTCATTGATTTTGGTTCTGATTTTAATTATTTCCTGCCATGTGCTGCTTTTAATGTTGATTTGTCACATATTTTCCAGGGTCTTCAGATGAAATGTTAGGTTATTTATTTGGAGACTTTCTATCCTTTTAATGAGTGAGATCAGTGCTATGAACTTTCCTCTGAGAACCACCTTCAGAGTGACTCAGGGATTTGGATATGTGGTATGATTATACTTATTTAATTTAAGTTTTTATATTTCATCCATGATTTCTTCTGGTATTCATTAGTCATTCAGCAGTGTATTATTTAGTTTAGAGGTTCAATGTAGCTTCTATTTTTTATTATACTGTTGATTTCTGGTTTCATTCTATTATAACCTGATGGTATGCAAGGCCTTACCTCTAAGTTTTTAGATGTAGTAAGCATTTCCTTGTGGTCTAAAATGTGATCTGTTTTACAAAATGATCTGTGTACTGGTGTGAAGAAAGTGTACTACATGCTTTCTCATTACACTTGTCATGTTTTTTTTCCCTTCTAGAATGTTCGTGAAGTAGAAGTATGTGAAAATTTCCCACAGTTCAGGAATGATGGTAATATTTTTGAAGACTGCTCATTGTTGTGCTGTTTGTTGACTTGAAATTATGGAGAGTTTCATGTATATTTTACTTTTTTTATTACCATAAAAGCAAAATGTCTCTCTAAGCGACGAGAAAATCGAGCCTTGCATGACAACAATAATTCTGAAAGTGAAGCAGAACATGTGGTTTCAGCCCTTCGTGCTAGACACATCAAAGTAAAGACCTTGCATGGGACTTCTCTGTCCTCACTTGACCCAAACGTAAGGCACCTTGGAATACTTTTTTCCCACTCCATTTCTAACATATCTTCCATATCCTTATATAATGTTGACAGTAATCCTAGAAAGAAATATAAGAAGTGAAGAAATATAATAGTGAAGTTAAAGATAGCAGGAACTATCAACTTGATTCTTCCAAAAGAGTTGAAATTCATTTTAATTAAGAAGCAAAAGACAATATAACTCTCACTTCTTTTAAATTCAGTGAGTATTTATATAGCTCTGATGTGGATAGGTAAGTGAATGGAATCTGGAATTAGTGAAGATTTTTCCAGTGTGACATTTAAGCTGACAAGTGAAGGAAGGGAAGGAACCAGCCACATAAATGTCTAGGGGAAGAACATTCTGGACAGACAGAACATTTTCTAGCATTCCTCTCCTGAGATTCTGGAGTGAGTGGGAAAACGGTGTGAGATAACATCACCACAAACATTTTATGATTTTAAGGTATAGAAATACATGTAAATATATTATTTTATATTATTTATTTAATCTTAGGACTAATGAATTAGAGACTGAAGAGCATGAAGACTGTCAAAGTATTTGATCAGTATATATACTTCTTTACAGAATACCAGATTTCACTGGATTATATATGCACATGTGTATAACTTAGTTTCAAGAATGTGACTCTCTAAACATAGCCCTACCATTCCCTCTTCTTTCTGTCTATTCATCTACCTTCCCAGTACTGGTCTTCTTTCAACTTTCTTGATGAACATTTCCTCATGTGACATGTTTCCTCCTGAGCCTTCCTTACTTTATGTAACATGATACTGTCTAGTTACATACTTTTTCCTGCACATGACAAAATTTTTATGACTGAATAATAATCCATTGTGTGTATGTGGACTATATTTTTCTAGTATATGGGGGGAGCCATATAGCTGGGTCATATGATATTTCTATTTTTATTTTTATGAGTAACCTTCATCCTGATTCCAAAAGTAAATGTAATAATATGCATCCCACCAATAATGTTGAAGAATTCCTATTCCCACTTCCTCATCAGTGTTTATTAGTTATATTATTGAATATTTCCTTTCCAAATGGGGTAAGATGGACTTCCATTTGAGTTTAGATTGCATGTCCCTGATGGCTAAAGACAGTGAATATGACTTCATGTAAGACATGACTGAATATACATTTTCCTTTGTGAACTCTCTGCTCATGTGCCATTGCTTAAATCGGTTGTTTTTCCAGTGCTGTCCTTTTTTTTGTTTGTTTATATATTTAGTATTCTAATCATCTGAGTGGCAAGAAACGTCTCCTGTTCGCTACAGTTTCTCCTCACTCTGTAGTTGTTTCCTTTTCTTTTCAGAAGATTTTATTTTGCTGCACTCCACCTTGGTATTATTTCCTCAGTTATCACATTCCTCTTCATAAAGACTTAGTCTATGCCTATATGTTGAGGTGTTTCACCTACATTTCCTGCAAGGATTTGTAATATTTCTATTCTTACACCTAGGTTTTCTATCCCTTTGATAGTGATGTCTTGTATGGGAGCAATAGAGGTCTAGTGTCGTTCTTCTGCATTTGGATATCCAGTTTATCCATTGCCATTTGTTTTGCTTTTGTAGTGCATTAGACTTGCACATAAGAGTTGGATTCATTTTGATACTGTCATTCATGTATGTTATTTACACCATTTCTGACCCTGGTTCCCAGCTTTCCTTTACCTCCTCCCTCACCTTCCTCTTCTCTACTGGTCTACTTTCAACTCCTTTGTTTATTAATTTTAAATTGGTGCTTTATAGATATACCTGAAGGTAGAATTCAACGTGATATTTTTATGCATGCAAATTGAGTAAGTGTGTCAAAATCATTCCACATTCCCTCATCCTCTTCCCTCCCCATCAATCTTCTTCTGCTCCACTAACCTTCCCTTTTACTCCATGATATCTATTCCCGCTTTGTCCCTTTTAGGTTCCTGTAGCTTTGACCTAAGACAGAAAACATTTCAACACCAATTTTCTCATAGGAGTTATTTCATTTAGCACAACATTCTCCTGTTCCATCCATTTATTGGCAAAGGGCATACTTTCATTCTTTTAAGGCAAAGTAAAAGTTCTTCATGTATATATACTACATTTTATAATTCATTGATCATATCTTGGCTACCATGATTTGTTCGGGTACAGACATAGATGTATCTCTTTTAGTCTGCTGATTTTACAGCCTTTGGACATATACCCAGGAGTAGAATAGCTGGATCATATGGTAGTTCCATTTTAGGTTTTTGAGGAATCTCCATATTGCTTCCCAGGGTGGTTGCACTAATTTGTCATCCCACCAAGAATGTGTGAGTTTACCTTTTTCCCTACCTCCTCACCAACATTTGTTGTTTGGTTGGTTGCCATTCTAACTGAAAAGAGAGAGGAAATCTCTTAGTAGTTTTGATTTGCTTTAATGTGATTTCTAGGGTTTTCAAACATTTTTTTTTTCAAATATATTTGACCATTCATATTCTTCTTTTGAAAAATACATTTAGTTCTAATTAATTGGATTAATTTTATTTATGATGTTAAGTATTTTGAGTTCTTTATATATTCTTGTTTTTAATGCCCTATCTGAGGATTATGAACGAAAGCTTTTCTCCTATTCTGTAGATTCTCTTTTTATGAACTTTATCTTTCCTTTGCTGAGAACAACTTAAAAAAATAAAGCTGCGTTTTCCCGCATATATATTTTTGACACTTGTGTCCAAGAGTCAGATGACTGCAGCCAAGAGGGTTTGTGTCTGAATCATCAGTCACTTCTGGTTTGTGTCTGTTTTAATGCTAGCATCATGCTATTTTCCCGACTATTGCTCTGTGTTTTGCTTTGAAATTGGGTATGGTGATGCCTTCTTCTTTGCTCTTATGCCTCAGGTTTATTTAGTCTATTTTTTATCTGTTTTTCATCCATATGGATTTCAGAATAATTTTTTCCCGTTGTATGAGGAGTATCATTGGGTTCAATAGGAATTGCAGTGATCCAATTTGTGTCTGTAGATATTTTCCCAATGCTGTTTGCCTTTTTATAAATAATAGATGTCTCCCTATCCTCTTGTGTCTTCTTTCATTTTGTTTTCATCATTCTTTAATTTTGTTTGAATAGTTGTATCACTTCCATGGTTTGGTTTATTGCTATGTATATATTTTTTTCTATTGTGAGTGGAGTTGTTATCCTTATTTTGTTCTCAGTGGGGTTGTTTTTATTGTACAGATACATAATTTATATTTTTATGTTGATTTTTTTTCAACTACTTTAGTAAATTTGTTTATCCTATCTTAAATTTTTCTGGTGGAGCCTTAGGATATTCTAAATGAGGATGTGATATACAGTAAATAGAGATAATTTATCTTCTTACTTTGTATTTCCTTCCATTGTCTAATTGCTCTGACTAAAATTTTCAATGCTATTTTTTATAGGAGTGGTGAGTATGCACATCTTTCAGTTGTTTCTGATTTCAGAGGAAATGGTTTCACATTTTCACCAGACTGCCATTGGTGTTGATGAGGCTTACACAGCTTGTGTAATACTATAGCAAGATCCTGCTGTCCCTAGTTTCTTAAGACTTTTCTTATAAAGAACCATTGAATCTTTTTTTTTTTTTTTCCATTGTAGACAAATGGGATACATGTTGTTTCTGTTTGTACATGAAGTAAAGGCATACCATTTGTGTAATCATACATCTATACCAGGTAATGGTGATTGATTCATTCTGTTAATTTTTTCCTTCCCCCCACCTCTCCCACCCCTCTTTTCCCTCTATACAGTCCCTCCTTCCTCCATTCTTGCCCGTCTCCCACACCCCATTATGTGTCATCATCCGCTTACCCGTGAGATCATTCATCCGTTGGTTTTTTGAGATTGACTTATCTCAATTAGCATGATATTCTCCAATTTCATCCATTTGCCTGCAAATGCCATAATTTTATTATTCTTTATAGTTGAGTAATATTCCACTGAGAACAATATATATATCACAGTTTCTTTATCCATTCATCCATTGAAGGACATCTAGGTTGGTTCCACAATCTGGCTATTGTGAATAGAGCAACTATAAACATTGATGTGATTGATGTGCCTGTATCTCTGTAGTATGCTGATTTTAAGTTCTTTGGGTATAGCCCAAGGAGTGGGAGAGCTGGGTCAAATAGTGGTTTCACTCCAAGATTTCTGAGGAATCTCCACACTGCTTTCCAGAGTGGCTGCATTAATTTGCAGTCCCACCAGCAATGTATGAGTGTACCTTTTTCCCCACATCCTCGCCAACACCGATTGTTGCTTGTGTTCTTGATAATCACCATTCTAATTGGGGTGAGATGAAATCTTAGGGTAGTTTTGATTTACATTTCTCTTATTACTACAGATGTTGAACATTCTTTCATATATCTGTTGATTGCTTGTAGATTGTCTTCTGTGAAGTGTCTGTTCATTTCCTTAGACCATTTGTTGATTGGATTATTTGTATTCTTGGTGTAGAGTTTTTTGAGGTCTTTATATATTCTGGAAATTAGTGCTTTATCTGAAGTATGAGTGGCAAAGATTTTCTCCCACTCTGTAGGTTCTCTCTTCGCATTGCTGATAGTTTCCATTGCTGAGAGAAAGCTTTTTAGTTTGAATCTATCCCAGTTATTGATTCTTGCTTATATTTCTTGTGCTATGGGAGTCCTGTTAACGAAGTCTGATCCTAAGGCAACATGTTGAAGATTTGGACCTACTTTTTCTTCTATAAGATGGAGGGTCTCTGGTCTGATTCCTGAGGTACTTGATCCATTTTGAGTTGAGTTTTGAGCAGGGTGAGAGATAGGGGTTTAGTTTCATTCTTCTGCATATGGATTTGCAGTTTTCCCAGCACCATTTGTTGAAGAGGCTATCTTTTCTCCATTGCATATTTTTGGCACCTTTGTCTAGTATGAGAAAGTTGTATTTATTTGGGTTTGTGTCCATGTCCTCTATTCTGTACCATTGATCTACCTGTCTATTTTGGTACCAATTCCATGCTGTTTTTGTTTCTATTGCTTTGTAGTATAGTTGAAGTTCTGGTATTGCGATACCCCCTGCTTCACTCTTCCTGCTAAGGATTGCTTTAGCTATTCTGGGTTTCTTATTCTTCCAGATGAATTTCATGATTGCTTCCTCTATTTCTGTAAGGTACGTCATTGGGATTTTAATTGGAATTGCATTGAATCTGTATAGCACTTTTGGTAGTATGGCCATTATGACAATATTAATTCTGCCTATCCAAGAACATGGGAGATCTTTCCCTCTTCTAAGATCTTCCTCAATTTCTTTCTTCAATGTTTTGTAGTTTTCATTGTAGAGATCTTTTACCTCTTTGGTTAGATTGATTCCCAAGTATTTTATTTTTTTTGAAGCTATCGTAAATGGAGTTGTTTTCCTCATTTCCCTTTCAGATGTTTCATCGCTTGTGTTAAAAATGCTTTAGATTTATGCGTGTTGATGTTATAGCCTGCTATTTTGCTGAATTCATTGATGAGGTCTAGAAGTTTTCTGGAGGAGTTTTGTGGTTCCTCTAAATATAGAATCATGTCATCAGCAAATAGTGACAGCTTGAGTTCCTCTTTTCCTATTCATCTCCATTTAATTTCTTTAGTCTGTCTAATTGCTCTGCCTAGAGTTTCAAGGACAATGTTGAATAGGAGTGGTGAAAGAGGACATCCCTGTCTTGTTCCTGTTTTTAAAGGGAATGCTTTCAGTTTTTCTCCATTAAGAATGATGTTGGTCATTGGCTTAGCATAAATAGCCTTTACAATGTTGAGTTATGTTCCTACTATCCCTATTTTTTCTAGCGTTTTGATCATGAAGGTGTGTTGTATTTTGTCGAACGTTTTTTCTGTGTCAAATGAAATAACCACATGATTCTTATCCTTAAGTCTATTGACATATGATGGATTACGTTTATTGATTTATGGATGTTAAACCATCCTTGCACTCCAGGGATGAACTCCACTTGATTGTGGTGTACAATTTCCTTAATATGTTTTTGGATACAGTTTGCCAATATTTTGTTAAGAATCTTTGCATCTATATTCATCAATGATATTGATCTAAAATTTTCTTTCCTGGATGTGTCTTTGTCTGGTTTGGGTATGAGGATAATATTAGCTTCATAGAATGAGTTTGGTAGTGTACCCTCCTTTTATATTTCCTAAAATACTTTGAGAAGTATTGGAATGAGTTCTTCTTTGAAGGTCTTGTAGAACTCGGCTGAGAATCCGTCTGGTGCTGGGCTTTTCTTGGATGGTAGATTTTTAATGGCTTCTTCTGTTTCATTGCTTGATATTGATCTATTTAAATTGTGTATGTCCTCCTGATTCAGCTTGGGAGGGGCACATGTCTCTAGAAATTTGTCAATGTCTTCAGTAGTTTCCATTTTGTTGGAATACAGATTTTCAAAGTAGCTTCTCATTATGTTCTGTATCTCAGTGGTGTCTGTCATGATATTTCCTTTTTCATCATGAATTTTAGTAATTTGAGTGTACTCTCTCCTTCTCTTTGTTAATGTGGGTAAGGGTTTGTCTATTTTGTTTACTTTCTCAAAGAACCAACTTTTTGTTTTGTCAATTTTTTGAATTGTTTCTTTTGTTTCAATTTCATTGATTTCAGCTCTGATTTTAATTATTTCCTCTCTTCTACTACTTTTTCTGTTATTCTGTTCTTCTTTTTCTAGGGCTTTGAGCTGTAATGTTAGGTCTTTTAGTTGTTGACTTTTCATTCTTTTCTGGAATGCACTCCATGCAATGAATTTTCCTCTTAGTACTGCTTTCATAGTATCCCAGAGATTTTGATATATGTATCATTGTTGTCATTGACCTCTAAGAATTTTTTTATCTCCTCCCTGATGTTTTCTGTTATCCATGTTTCATTTAATAGCTTATTATTTAGTCTCCAGATGTTGGAGTAATTTCTGTTTTTTATTTTACCATTGATTTCTATTCTCAGTCCATTATGATCTGATAGAACACAAGGCAGTATCTCCATTTTTTTTGCATTTCCTAAGGGCTGCTTTGTGGCATGACATATGGTCTATTTTCAAGAAGGTTCTATGTGCTGGTGAGAAGAAAGTGAATTTGCTTGTTGATGGATCGATTATTCTATATATGTCTATTAAGTCTAGGTTACTGATTGTGTTATTAAGTTCTATGGTTTCTTTGTTTGGTTTTTGATTGGAAGATCTATCTAGTGGTGACAGCGGTGTGTTAAAGTCACCCAGAATTACTGTGTTGTGGTCTATTTGATTCCTGAAATTGAGAAGGATTTGTTTGATGTACACGGATGCACCATTGTTTGGGTCATAAATATTTACTATTGTTATGTCTTCCTGATTTATGGTTCCTTTAAGAAGTATGAAATGTCCTTCTTTATCCCTTCTGACTAACTTTGGCTTGAAGTCCACTTTATCTGATATAAGGATGAAAACCCCCACTTTTTTACTGAGTCTATGTGCGTGGTAGGTTTTTTTCCCATCCTTTCACCTTTACTCTGTGGATGTCTTTTTCTATGAGATGAGTCTTGCAGGCAGCATATTGTTGGGTCTTTCTTTTTAATCCATTCTGCCAGTCTGTGTCTTTTGATTGATGAGTTTAGGCCATTAACATTCAGGGTTATTATTGAGATATGATTTGTATTCCCAGTCATTTGGGCTTATTTTTGGTTTTAACTTGGCTTGATTTCTGCTTTGAGTGGGTTTTTCTCTAAGGTATTTCCTCCCTTTGCTGACCTACATTGTTGGTTTTCATTTCCTCCTCCTGGAATATTTTGTTGAGAACAATCTGTAGCACAGGCTTTCTATTTGTAAATTCTTTTAACTTTTGTTTATCATGGAAGGATTTTATTTCATCTTCAAAACTGAAGGTTAGTTTTGCTAGGTATAGGATTCTTGGTTGACAACAACATTCTTTCAGAGCTTGAATATGTCATTCCAGGCCCTTCTAGCTTTTAGAGTCCGTGTTGAGAAGTCTGCTGCTATCCGTATTGGTTTCCCTCTGTGTGTAATCTGATGCTTTTCTCTCGCGGCCTTCAAAATCCTATCTTTATTTTGAATATTATGCATTTTCATTATAATGTGCCTTGGTGTGGATCTGTTGTGATTTTGTGCATTTGGTGTTCTGTAAGCCTCTTGTATTTGATTTTCCATTTCATTCTTCAGGTTTGGGAAATTTTCTGGTATTATTTCATTGAATAGGTTGTGCATTCCTTTGGTTTGTATCTCTGTGCCTTCCTCAATCCCAAAAATTCTTAAATTTGGTCTTTTCATGATGTCCCATAGTTCTTGGAGATTCTGTTCATGATTTCTTACCATCTTCTCTGGGCAACTTTATTTTCAAGATTAAATATTTTGTCTTCATTGTCTGAGGTTCTGTCTTCCAAGTGGTCTAGTCTTTTGGTGATGCTTTCCATTGAGTATTTTTATTTGGTTTATTGTTTCCTTCATTTCACGGATTTCCATTTGGTTTTTTTGAGAATCTTTATCTCTTTGTTGAAATGATCTTTTGCTTCCTGCAGTTGCTCTTTCAACTGCTTATTGGTATTATCATTCATTGCCTGTATTTGCTCTCTTATCTTATCCTTTGCTCCACGAATCATCTTAATCATGTATAATCTGAAGTCCTTTTCTGACATTTCTTCCAACATACTGTCATTAGATTCTATTAATATAGAATCTAGATTTGTGTGGATCATTTTCTTCCCTTGTTTTTTCATGTTGTTCCTGTATCTTCCCCTCTAGCAGTGCAGATCTGGGGTATTGCAGATTCCCTCCTTTAGGCTTATAGTGGCCCTATAGGTTTCCAAAACCTTTTCTTTAAGGGGAGATCAATATTAGCAGTGCCTGATTCAGACACTATGCAATCCTAGACCAAATAACCCCTATTAGGACATTAACAATATTGTCATAATAAACAGAAGGAGTTCAAATATTATCTTCAGTATAACAAATAGATTTGCAATAAGGTCTGCAGTTTCTTATGGAGGACAAAGAGGATTCAGAGGGATGTAGGATTTAGCTGTTAGTGGGATAAGAAAAGAATATACAGAAGTTCTAGATAATAGAAAGTGTGAGAGTATAATCAAAAGAAATCGGATGTTAGCATGCCAAAAGGGAGAAAGAGACTCTGAGGGAAGAGCAGGTATACAAAAGGAAAAGAGAGCAAGAAAAGTAAAGAAATAAAAACTTAAAATTGTTCAATACGGAAAAAAGAAATCTACACTGTAACAGTCATATAGTATTGAATCCTCCAAGTCTTAAGTAGTCTGAAGCATGAGAGGTACCTGACAATGAGCTTCAAGGTTCCAGCAGGCTCTCAGGGTGGGATTTGCCCCACCTAAAGATGGGAGCTATGGCTTCCAGGATTATCCAGGATGGCCACTCTGACCTGCCAGTGTGTTAGCAAATGGGGAGCTGCAGCTTTATGTGTGGACGTGGTCGGCTAGAGGTCCTGGAGGCAGGTGCAGTTGGTCAGGCAGGGGTTGTGGAGGTCAGGTATGTTTGGTGTGGTTGCGGGATCCTAGAGGCCAGGTGCAATCAGTCTCTCTGAGGTCCCGGTGATAGGGTGCAGTCAGTTGGTCTGGGATTCCTGGTGGCAGGGAGCAGTCAGTCAATGTGAGGGCCCTGGAGGCAGGGAGTGATCAGTCGGGCTGAGTGATCCTGGAGACACAGGACTCAGTCAGTCCGGCCAGGGGTCCTATGAGGCCTGGCTGTTGTCTCAAAATGGCGGCAGCCACATGTAATCAAACCTGCAGGTACTGTCACAGTGAACTTCCAGGCAACAGCAGGCAGCTGGCACTCCACTGGCGATTGGCAATCAGTTTGCTGACTGTCCTCAGATGATTGGGAGGTGAACCTTGGGCCGTGGGTGATGGATAGGTGTAAGGCAGGCGATGGACAGGTAAGAGGCAGGCAAATGGCAGATGATAGGCGCCTGCCAGTGAGCAATCTGCACTCAAAAAAGGCATTGATATGTTGGCAGACTACAGGTGATCACAGTAGACAAGTGGGGTAAACAGCAAGGGATCAATAAGCAGCAAAAACTGCCTCACGAAGAATTAGGTATCCTCTGCTTGAAACCAGAGTTACGGAGCGACAAGGAACACAGCCTCCCTCTAGTTCGCCATCTTGGATCCTCCAGAACCATTGAATTTTGTCACCGGCTTTTGTGCAACTATTGGTATGATTATAAGATCTTTGTCCTTGATTCTCTGTGGTGTACTGCAATTTTTATTTGCATGTATCGAACCATTCTTGAATTATTGGAGTTTAGGCAATATTATGATGTTTTATGATCATTTAAATGTGTTGTTGAAATTTGTTTAAAGCATTTCATGAGGTTTTGGCAAATATGATCTTCAAGAAGGTTATTCAGTAAGTTTCTTTCCTTGTTATGTTCTTATGAGTTTTTCAATAATGATGATATTGGCCTCAAAGAATGTGCTTGCCGGTTTCCTCCTCCTTCTTTCCCATGTAATTTTTTGAGGAGCATCAGTTTTAGTTGTCCTTTGATGGTGTGGTAAATTTCAGTCATAAATGTGTCTGGTCCTGGGCATTTGTTTGTGGAAGGCTTTTCATTACTTCTTCAATGTAATAGCATGCTATTTGTCTGTTTAGATTTCTTGGCTTTTCTTGACTCAATTTTTGTCGATCATGTATGTCTAGAAATTTCTTTCTTTCTTTATGTTTTCTGATTTTTATAATGGAAGTCTTCCTAACAGGTCTTTGGATTTAACTTTTATTGGCATTGAACTTTTCTATATACTTCTTAATGGTCCTCTGTGTTTCAGAAAGTCTTCTGTCACAAGATCCACATTTTTGTCTGTAAATTTATTCATTTGTATCTTCTTTTTGTTTACTTTGGTCAGTTTGGTTCAAGGTTTATCAAACTTGTTTATGTTTTCAAAGAACCAACCCCTTGTTTCTTTTTTCCTTTGTATTGCTTATTCATTTTCTAAATCATTAAATTTGGTACTAATAGTTATAATTTATTTCTTTCTTCTGAATTTGGAGTTGGATGGTTGTTGTTTCCTATGACTTCAATATTTATCTGTTGTTAGTTTAGTTGCAATCCCTGTGAGTTTTTGGAACGTAGTCACATTTATAAACTTCCATCTTCAGTTCTGCTTTCATTGTATCCCACAGATTCTGGGATGTGTTTCTCTTTTCAGTTGATTCTAAGGGTCTTTTAATACTTTCCCTGATTTCTTTGATGTGCCATTCATCCTGCAAAAGCATATTGCTCATTCCCTTAGTGATTGCACTGATTCTGTCTTTTTGGTTGGTGTAGTTTTGAAATGTTATTTTATTATTATCAGATAATATGCAGGGAATTATTTTGATTCCTTTGTGTATTTGCTAAGAATAGATTTTATTGCCAATATAGAGCCTGTTTTAGAGAACATTTTATGAGATGAATGGGTATTCTACTATTGTCTGAGGAAATATTCCATAGATATCTGCAAAGTGCTTTTGATCAACAGTATATCTGATCTCTGTAGGAAGTGTTGATTTTTAATCTGGATGACATAGCTATTGGTGAGAATGGCATATTGAAGTGACCCACACTGATATATATTCCTTAGGCTCTTCTGTCCCTTTACAGTGAGTGGTTTTTGTTCATGAAATTGGGTGCACTGATGTTCATTGCATAAATATTTACAGCCATTAAAACTTGTTGTTGGATTATTCTTTTTACCAATAGGTAGTGATATTTTTGCCATCTATGGCTCATGGTGATTTGAAGTCTTTTGGCAAATATGAGACGAGCTACTGATCCTTGCCTTTGTCTTTCTTTTGTATAAAATGGAAGTACCATTTCCATCTTTTCATTCTGTGAGTCTCTTTGAATATGATGAGTATTTCCTGCAGACAAGATACAGTTGTGTAGATGTTCTGAGACCGGTTTGCTGAGGGTGAGGATGATGATGCCTACTCTTACCCAGTGCACTTACCCAGGCATCGGAGATCAAGCTCTGAAGGCACGGATCTAATTTTATTTAGGGTTGCACAGGACATATATAGACACCTTATCCAAGCAGGTTAACATGCTTGTTAAAGTATAACAGAGTCAGCCTATAGGTGAACTATACGTTGAGGGTTCAGGTAGTATAAACAAACCAAGTATGCCTAAGCAATTCTGCCCAGCAACAGGTCTGAGACAAAGGACTGGGGGAATGGCAAGCTCCAGCACACAGCATGAGGCAAGGCAGTGCCAGAGAGCTCACATCACAGTTTTCTGGGATGCATGTCAGAATGAGGCCTCCTCTCAGTTCAAACTCAGCCTCAACAGCTACAAAAACCTTCATTCCATGGTGAGTCTTTGCCATTACCTCAGTTTGTCTGTTCAGACTGTTTGGCTTACTTAGACCATGGTGTCAGTGACTGCTGTCAGATAAACTCTACACAGTTGAGTCTTGATGTCTTTAATTCTGTATTCCACTTACTGTCTTTTAATTGATGAATGAAACCCTCTTACATTCAGTATGAAAGGTAGAGTGGTATGTATGTCTTTGTGTCATTTTACCTTATTTTTTGTATTGGATTTGCTCATAATTCAAATTTGCCTGCCTTCTCTAGTGATATTTTTTCTTTCTCATGCTCTATTGTCTCATTTTCATCTTCTTTTACATATGGGGTTCTTTTGAGTACCTTCAGAAATGCTTCCTTAGTGGTCATGAACTGTTTTAATTTACTCTTATGCAGTTGACTTATTGGTGTTAATTTTGTATCCTGCTAGTTTTCTGCATGTGTTCATGAGTTCTAGAATTTTTCTGGTGCAGTGTTTTGCTCTTCTACATAGAGAATCACATCACTAGGTTTAATTCTTATTTCCCTATTTGAATCCTTTTTCTTTCTAGCCTAATAGCTCTGGCTAGAGTGATGAGGACTATGTTATACAGAAGTGGTCAAAGAGGGCATCCCTGTCTTGTTTCAATTTTTGGAAGAATGCTTTCAGTTTTCCTCTGTTTAGATTTGTGTGTGCCTTTGTTTTAGAGTAAATATCTTTTGAAATGTTGAGGAATGTTTTTACTGTCCCTTGTTTTTCTTGTGTTTTCAACTTTCATTTTGTCAAATGCTTTTCCTGAATCTGTTGAGATAATCATGTGATTCTTATCATTATGTGTATTGATGTAGTGAATCACATCTGTTGATTTCCATATGCTGAGTCAACCATTTATCCCTGGGATGAAACCTACTTGATCATGGTGTGCTACCTTTTTAATGTGTTTTTGTATGAGTTGTACCAGTATTTTATTCAGAACTTTTTTTTTTTTCCAGAACTTTAGACTGACATTTTCTTTCTTTGATGTGTATTCATCTCATTTTGGACTCAGGGTGATCCCAGCTTCATAAAATGAGTTTAGAAGGACCCTGTCCTTTTCTTTTCAATAGAATATTTTGAAAAGGATTTTTATTAGTTCTTCATTGAAGGTCTGGTTGAACTCAACTGAGATTCCATTGGGTCCTGGCTTTTTTTGTTGGGAGGCTTTTGATAGTATCTTGAATTTCATTGTTTGAAATTGATCTGTCTAAATTTTCTATGTCTTCCAGGCTTCATTTTGGTAGATAATCTTTCTCTAGAAATTTGTCAGTATCTTCATGATTTTCTATTTGATTGGGTTATAAGTTTTTGAAATAGTTTTTTATTATCGTCTGTATTTTGATGTTGTCCATGGTTATATTTACTTTTAAGTCACATAATTTAGACAATTAAGCTTTTTCCTTCTTTCTCTGGTTAGTGTGGCAAAGGGTTTGTCAACTTTATCATTTTTTTCCCCAAAGAATCAACTTTTGTGTATCATTGATTCATTTGAAACTTTTTTGTTTCCATTTCATAGATTCTGGTTCTGATTTTCACTTATTTCTTGTCTTGTGCTGCTTTTAGTTTTGGTTTGTTCTTTCTTTTTCAGGGTCCTGAGGTGTAATATTAAGTAATTTGTTTGGAGACTTTCTGTTCTTTTAATGAATGACATCAGTGCTATGAACTTTCCTCTGAGAACACCTTCAGAGTGTCTCAGCAATATGCATATGTTGTGTTGCTATTCTCATTCACCTTTAAGTATTTTTAAATTTCATCCATGGTTTCCTCTGCTATTCATTGATCATGTAATAGTGCATTCTTTAGTCTAGAGGTGTTGGTGTAGCATCTATTTTTTCATTATATTGTTGATTTCTAATTTTACACCCTTATAATCCAGTTGTGTGCAAGAACTATCTCTAATGGTTCATAGGCACTAAGAGTTGTTTTGTGACCTAAGATATGGTTAATTTCAGAAAATGATCTGTGCGCTGGTGAGAAGAAAGTGTACTGAATGCTTACTCATTGAACTTATCATGTTTTTGTTTCTGTTTTTTTTTTCCCTTCTAGAATGTTCGTGAAGGAGAAGTATATGAAAATTCCTGGCAATTAAGGAATGATGGTAATCTCTTTGAAGACTGCCCATTGTTGTGCTGTTTGTTGACTTGAAATTATAGAGAGTTTCATGTATATTTTACTTTGTTTTATTACCATAAAAGCAAAATGTGTCTCTAAGAGAGAAGAGGATCGAGCCTTTTATGACAACAATAATACTGAAAGTGAAGCAAAACATGTGGTTTCAGCCCTTCATGCTAGACACATCAAAGTAAAGACCTTGCATGGGACTCCTCCATCCTCCTCCTCCTCCTCCTCCTCCTCGTCCTCCTCACCTGACACAAATGTAAGACGGCTTGTCATACTTTTTTCCCACCCATTTTTTAACAAACATCTCCCATATCCTCATAATGATGACAATAATCCTAGAAAGAAATATAAGGTCCCTACTAGTTCACAATGGCATGTAAGTATGAGAGACCAAGAGAAACATATGTGTAGGATTGAGATGTGTGGAAGTTGGTGGGAGTAAACAATTGTCAGGTATTATATTGGGGAAGGAAAGAAATAGAAAGAAAACCAAACGAATAGCTAGTTGAATCTGAAGGTGAGAAGGGAGAAAAATAGGAAGTCTTCTTTAAAGAAGAGCAAAATAAATATCTAGATTGAGTAAGAGAGTGAAGAGAAAGGATATAATACAATAACAAGGAATGAGTGGAGTTAAGGATGGCAGGAACTGTAGAATAGAGTCTTCTGAAACAATTGAAATTCATTTTAATTAAGAAGTGAAAGAAAATGAAATTCTCACTTCTTTTAAATTCATGGAGTACTTATATAGTTCTGATGTGGATGGCTGTGTGAATGGATTCTAGAATCAGTAAAGATCTTTCCAAATGTGGCATTGAATGTCTAGGGGGAGAATATTCTGGACAGAGAGAGCATCTTTCTAGTATTCTTTTCCCAAGACTCTGGAGTTAATGGGGAAAGGGTATCAGAATATATCACCACAATCCTTTTACAATTATAAGGTATTGAAACATACAAATATATGCCTAAACATTTTAGATACTTAATGAATAAATTTCCTTACTTCCCTTCTTATTAAGACTTGGAATAATTATTTTATGTTATCACTATTGAAGTATAGACTGAAAAGGATGAAGTCTGTCAAAGTTGTTTTATACCTGTGCACTTTTTTCCTAAAGAATAGAAAGTTTCCCTGTGGTATATTTGTCTATGCATATAACATAGTTTCAAGAATGTCAATCCTATGATCTAGCCTTACCATTCCCTCTTCTTTCCCTTTCACTTTCTCTGCACTGATGTTCTTACTTCTCCTTTCTTTTTTCCTTTTCTTAATTTTTTAAATTCATTTTGTTTTCATTTTTACAGACTGAATTTTTATTCATTATACCCAAATGTATACAACTTTTCTTTTCTATGGTTGTGCACAATGTAGATTCATATCATTCATGCAATCATACTTGTACATAGGCTAATGACGTCTTTCTTATTTCATCATCTTTCATGCCCGGTCCCCTCCCACCTCTCATTTTCTTCTATATAATCTAAAGTTCCTCCATTCTTCTCTCACCCCTGCCCCTCACCCACATTATGTATCATCTTCCACTTATCCGGGAAAACATTCAGCCTTTGGTTTTGGGAGATTGGCTTATTTTACTTAGCATGATATTCTCCAATTCCATCTGCAAATGCCATAATATTTTTCTTCTTTATGGCTGATAATATTCCATTGTGTATATACGCCACAGTTTCTTTATCCATTCATCTGTTCAAGGGCATCTAGGTTGGTTCCACAATCTAGCTATTGTGAATTGAACTGCTGTAAACATTGATGTGGCTGTGTTACTGTACTACTAATTTTAAGTCCTTTGGGTATGAACGGAGAGGTGCGATAACTGGGTCAAAAGTTGGATCTATTCCAAGTTTTCTGAAGAATCTCCACACTGCTTTCCACAGAGAGTGGATGCACCAATTTGCAACTACAACAGCAATATAAAAGTATGCCTTTTTCCCCACATGCACGCCATCTTCTGTTATTGTTTGTGTTCTTGATAATAGTCATTCTAATTGAAGCAAGACTCTCAAAGCAAAAGAAATCAAAGCAAGAATCAATAAATGGGATGGATTAAAACTAAAAAGCTTTTTCTCAGCAAAGATGCAACCAATAAGATGAAAAGAGAGCCGCAAGAGTGTGAGAAAATCTTTTTCACAAGTGTTTCAGATAGAGCACTTATTTCCAAAATTTATGAAGAACTCACAAAACTTTAAATACAAAGAACCCAATCAATAAATAGGCCAAGGAACTGGACAGCACTGTACAAAAGATATATAGGCAATTAGTAAATATATGAAAAAGTGTTCAACATTTCTAGTAATTAGAGAAATGCATATTAAAATAATTCCCTTCCACTTTCATAATGAACTTGTCCCCATATGATATGTTTCCTTCTGAGTCTTCCTTATTTTGTTTTACATGCTGCTGTCCAGTTTCACCCATTGTTCTATGCTTGACACAATTGCTATGACTGAATAATAATCTTTTGTGTATATGCTGGCAGTAGTTTTCAGGAAACAGTGGAAAGTGGTATAAGTGGACCACATGCTATTTCTATTTTTTTATGTGTAATCTCGATCCTGATTTCCATAGCAAATGCATTAGTATGCATCCTCACCAATGATGTTGAAAAATTACTGTTCCCCACATCTTTATCAGTTTTTATTATGTGTAATGTTGAAAATTGCCTTTCTGAATGGGGTAAGATGAACTCAATGGACTTTTGATTTGCATGTCCCCTGATGACTAAAAACAGTGATTATAACTTCATATAAGAGTTGACTGAATATGCATTTTCCTTTGTGAACTATCTGTTTATTTGCCTTTGCTTAAATGGGTTTTTTGTTTGTTTGTTTTTTCCAGTGCTGGCCTTTTTAGTAATTTATATATTTATTATTCTAATCATCTGTCACAGAGTAACTGGCAAGGTACATCTGCCATGCTATACATTTTCTCCTCAGTTTATTAGTTGTTTACTTGGCTCTTCAGATGATTTTATTTTGCTGCACTCCACCTTGCTATGATTTCCTCAGCTATCATATTCCTCTTCATAAAGTCTTTAGTCTCTGCCTATATGTTGAGGTGCTTCCCCTACATTTTCTGCAAGGCTTTGTAATATTTCTATTCTTATATCTATGTTTTCTATCCCTTTCATGATATCTTGTACATGGGGAACAATAGAGGATTGCTAGTTCCATTCTTCTGCATTTGGATATCCAGTTGACCCATTGCCATTTGTTTTGCTTTTAATAGTGCATTAGACTTGCGCATAATTATCGGATACATATTGATACAATCATGTATGTTGTTTACACCATTTCTGACCCTGGTTCCTATCTTCCCTTTCCTTCCTCCCTCACCTTCCTCTTCTCTACTGGTCTGCTTTCGACTCCTTTATCTATTAATTTTAAATTGGTTCTTTATAGATATCCCTAAAGGTGGAATTCAACATGATATTTTTATGTAGGCAAGTAGGGTAATTTTGTCAAATTCATTCCCCATTCCCTCCCCTTCCCCAACCCTCTTCCATCCCTATCAATCTTTTTCTGCTCCACTAATCTTCCCTTTAACTCCATGATAACACCCCCCCCCCGCCACTTTGTCCCTTTTAGGTTTCTGTAGCTTTGGTCTAACACAGAAAATATTTCAACACTGATTTTCTCATATGACTTATTTCATTTAGCACAATATTCTCCTGTTCCATCCATTTATTGGCAACTGGAAAAATTTCATTCTTTAAAACACAGAAAAACTTCTTCATAAATATACTGCATTTTATAATCCTTTGAATATGTCTCGGCTACTGTAAGTTGTACTGGAATAGGTATTTATGTGCTTTTATCCCAATTGGTGTGCTCATTTTAGAACTTTGTACATACTCCCAGGAGTGGAATAGCTGGATCATACAGGTATTTCCATTCTAGTTTTTTGAGGAAACTCCATATTGCTTCCCAGAGTGGCTGTACTAATTCGTAGTCCCACAACAATGTGTGAGAGCACCTTTTTCCTCACATTCTCACCAACATTTATTAGGTATATTCTTGACGATTGCCATTTTGACTGAAGAGAGAGGAAATCTCTGAATAGTTTTGACTTGCATTTAATGTGATAGCTAGAGATTTGGAACATTTTTTTTCATAAGTGTTTGAATGTTTGTGTTTCTTTTAAGAAATATCTATTTAGTAATAATTGGGTTAATTGTATTCATGATATTAAGCATTTTCAGTTTTTCATATATTCTTTTTTCAAAAGTTTTTTTAGTGGTAGGTGGACAACTTTATTTTTATTTATTTATTTTATGTGGTACTGAGGATCGAACTGTGCACCTCACATGTGCTACGTGAGTACTCTACCTCTGATCCATAATCCGAGTCTGTATATAGCCTATATATATATTCTTGTTATTAATGCCCTCTGAGAGAAATAATGGACATAGATTTTCTCTTATTCTGTAGATTTTTTCTTTATGCTCTTTATCATTTCTTTTGCTTCCAGCCCCTTAAAAAAAAAAAAGCTGTCTTTTTCTCGGTCACATGTTTTTGACACTTATATCCAAAAATCTTTTCAATGCAACCAAGTGGATTTGTCTCTTTGTATCTCTTAGTGTCTTCTTCAATTTTGTTTTCATCATTCTGTAATTTTTCTTGAATAGTTATTTTATCTCCTTGGTTTTGTTATTCTTATGTATTTTTTTTTGTATCTTCTAAGTGGAATTGTTATCCTGATTTCATTCTCCTTGTGTTGTTTTATTTATTTATTTATTTTAGTTGTAAATGGGCACAAAATCTTCATTTTATTCATTTATTTTTATGTGGTGCTGAGGATTGAACCTAGTGCCTCCCACCTGTAGGCAAGTCCTCTCTCAGTGAGCCAAATCCCCAGCCCTCAGTGGCATTGCTTTTGGTGTATAGAAATATTATTTATATTTGTATGTTGATTTTGTTTTCACCTACTTTGCCAAATTTGTTTATTCTATCTTAAAGTCTTCCGATAGATTTTAGGATCTTCCAAGAGAGGATCAGATAGTCTGTAAATAGAGATAATTTGAATTCTTGCTTTTTATTTCCATACCTTGTCTAATTCCTCTGACCTATATTTCCGGTGCTATTTTATGTGGACATGGTGAGCATGCACAACTTTTACTTGTTTCTGATTTTAGAGGGAACACTTTCAATTTTTTATCATTTAGTATGCCATTGGTTTTGGGTTTGGCATACATAGCCTTCATAATACTATAGCAAGTTCCTGCTGTCCCTAGTTTCTTAAGACTTTTCTCAAGAAATAACTTCGAATTTTGTGAAAAACTTTTTGTACATCTATTGAGATGATCATGAGATTTTTGTCCTTGATTCTCTGTGTGGTGTACCACATTTATGTGCATGCGTTGAACCATCCTTGCATTTTTGGAATTAAACCAATATTATAATATTGTATGATCATTTAAATGTGTTGTTGAAATTGTTTTCAAGCATTTCATAAGGATTTTCCAAAATACCTTCCTAGACATATTATTAATAGTGTTCTTCCCTTGTTTTGTGTTTATGCAGTTTTCCTATAAGGATGATATTGCAGTAATAGAATGTGTTTTCCAGTTTCCTCTCTTTTCTATCCCATGTAATTTTGAGAAGCATCAGTGTTATTTCTCATTTGATGGTCTGGCAAATTTCAGCCATGAATGTGTCTGATCCTGGACTTTTGTTTTAGCAAAGCTTTTTATTACTGTTTCAATATAATGGCATGCTATTGTTCTGTTTAGATTTCCTATATCCTCTTGATTCAATTTTTGTATGTCATATATGTCTAGAAATTTATTTTTCCTACATTTTCTGATTTTTATAATGTAAGTCATCCTAATAGGCCTCTGAATTTCCCATTTATTGACATTTAATTTTCCAAAATAGTCCCTAGTGGTCCTCTGAATTTTAAAACAATGTCTCTTTTAAGATCAACTTTTTCATCTATAACATTAGTCATTTGTATCTTCTCCCTCTTATCTTTGGTTAGTTTGGTTCAGGGTTTATCAATCTTGTTTATCTTTTCAAACAAACTCTTTATTTCATTTATCATTTGTTTGTTCATTCATTTTCCATTTCATTAATTTTGGCAGTTATACTTATCGTTTCTTTCTTTCTACTGGATTTGGTGTTGGATTGTTCTTGTTTCCCTAAAACCTTGAGATTCATCTATAGGTTATTTAGTTGAGATGCCTCTGATTTTTTTAAGGTATGTAGTCATATTTATAAATTTCCTTGTTAGCATTACTTTCATTGTATCCTGTAGATTGTGATATGTATTTCCCTTTTCAATTGATTTCAAAGGTCTTTCAATATTTCTCCTGATTTCTTTGATGATCCATTTTTCATGAAAAAGTATATTGCTCATTCTTCAAGTGATTGTACTGTTTCTGTCATTTTTCTTGGTGTGCTTTTGAAATGTTATTTTATTTTGATCTGATAATATGCAAGGAATTAGTTTGATTGCTTTGTGTATTTGCTAAGAAAAGCCTCTCTGGCCTAATATAGAGTCTGTTTCTATGAAAAGAATATTATTCTACTGTTGTCTGAAGAAATATTCCATAGACATATCTGAAGTCTTTTTGATCAAAAGTACAGTTGAACTCCGTAGTAATTGTTGAATTTTTGTCTGGATAATGTAACTATTGGTGAGAGTGGCATATTGAAGTGACCCACGCTTATTTAATGAGACCCATCTGTCACTTTACTTTGAGTAGTTTTTGTTTCTAGAAAGTGGGGCACTGATGTTCAGGGCATAAAACTTTACAGTCATTAAAACTTCTTGGATTATTCCTTTTACCAGTAGTTAGTGATCTTACTTGTCATCTCTGGCTAATTGTGGTTTGAAATCTGCTTAGGCAAATATGAGAAGAGCTTCCTTCTTTTGGCTTTCATTTATATGAAGTGGAAATACCATTTTCCATCCTGTCATTCTGTGAGTCTCTCTGCAGGTGTTGTGTGTTTTCGGCAGACAAGGTACAGTTGGCTCTTGATTTTTTCATCCAATAGTCCACTTAATGCCTTTAATTGAAGAATGAAGCCCATTTACATTCAGTATGAATGGTAGATATGTATGTCTTCGGGTCATTTTGCTTTATTTTCAGTTTGGATTCATAATTCACATTTGCTTACCTACTCTGGTGAGGTTTATTCTCTTACATTACATGCTCTATTGTCTGATTTTTGTCTTCTTTTATATATAGTTTGTTTGTTTTTTTTTTTTTTTGTGAACCTTCCTCAATACTGCCTTAGTTTACTCTTATGCAATTGATTTATGGGTGTTAATTTTGTATACTGCTTCATTGCTGAATTTTTTCATGATTTCTAGAGTGTTTCCAGCTCAGTTTTTTCAGTGTTCTAAGCATAGAATCATGTCATTGTCAAATGGAGCTAGTTCTAACTCTTCTTTTCCTGTATGTATCCCCCGTTCTTTCTTTCTTTTGTCTAATAACTCTGACTAGATTAACATGGACTATGTTGAACACAAGTGGTGATAGAGAGTACCCCTGTCTTGTTCCAGTTTTTAAAAGGAATGCTTTCATTCATAAATTCATCCATTTAGAATGCTTTTATTTCATAAATTACATCAGAATGATGTTGGCCTTGGAATTAGTGTAAATAGCTTTTACAATGTTGAGGTATATTCCTGCTGTCCCTTATTTTTCTTGTGTTTTGAACCTTTACTTTTTTTCAAATGCTCTTGCTTCATCTATTGAGATAATCATGTATTGTCTTTGTCTTTATGTGTATTTATGTGGTGAATTACATCTATTGATTTCCTTATGTTGAAACAACCTTTCACCCCTGGAATGAAACCCAACTGATCATGGTGTACTATCCTTTTAACATGTTTTGGTATCAATTTGCCAGCATTTTATTGGCCTAAATAATTGGATAATTGGCCTAAAGTTTTCTTGCCTTGATGTGTCTTTGTTTGGTTTTGGAATCATGATGATACACTAGGTTCATGAAATGAATTTGGAAGAGTTCCATCCTTTTATTTTTATTTTTCACATAATAGTTTGAGGAGGATTGATGTTAGTTCTTCTTTGAAAGTCTTGTTGAACTCAACTGAGATTCCATCGTGTCTTGGGTTTTTCTTTGCTGGAAGTCTTTTGATAGATTCTTCAATTTGTTTCCTTGAAATTGATCTGTTACAATTCTGTGTCCTACAACTCAATTTATGTAGATAATCTCTTTCTGATTTTCTATTCTGTTGGAGTATAAGTTGTCAAAAGTTTCTGATTATCCTCTGTATTTCAGTGTTCTAGTTGTCAATATTTTCTTTTTATTCATGAACTTTAGAAATTTTGAGTTTTGTCCTTTATTCTCTGTTCAGCATGGCTAATGGTTTATCAACTATACATTTCACTTAGCAAACCAATATTTCCTATCATCAATTTTTTTTGAAACTTTGTTTCAATTTCATTGATTTTGCCTTTGATTTTAATGATTTCCAATCTTGTTTTACTTTTAGTGTTGCTTTGTTCTCTTTCTGGGGCCTTGCAATATAATATTAAGTTATTTATTTGTTGACTTTCTATTCTTTTAATGAATGAGGTAAGTGCTATGAACTTTCCTTTTAGAACCAACTTCAGAGTTTCTCAGAGATTTGGATTTGTTTTGCTGCTATTTTCATTTACATTTAAGTATTTTAAAATTTCATCCCTGATTTTCTGCTATCCATTGGCCATTCAGTTGTGTATTATTTAATCTAGAGGTTCGAGTAGCTTCTATCTTTTTTATGTTGTTGATTTCTAAACCATTCCGTTATTATCTGATGCAGTGCAAGGTATTATCTCTAATTTTTTGTATGTACTAAGTATTGCATTGTGGAGTAAGATGTAGTCTTTTTGGGAAAATGATCTAGGTGCTGTGGAGAAGAAAGTGTTTTTCATGCTTGCTCATTACTGTTTTTATGTTTTTTCTGTCTTTCCTAGTTTGTCTGGGAAGGAAAAGGAGAAGTGTGTAAAAAGTTGCAGCAATCCAGGAATGATGGTAATCTCTTTGAAACTCCCCATGTGTGCTGTTTATTACCTTGAAATAACAGAGAGTTTCATCTATTTGTTTTTAACTTTGTTTTATTACCATAAAAGTAAAATGTGACCCTGGGAACCCAAAACATGGAGCCTTGCTTGTCAAGAATATTTCTAAGAGTGAAAGAAAAAATATGGTTTCAACTGCTAGTAAAAGCCATATCAAGGAAAAGAGTTTGTGTGATGCTCCCCTGTCATCACCTGTTTCAAAGGTAAGGTGTCTTTTAATACTTGTTTCCCATTCCTTTTTTAAACTTATTGTTATCCTCATAATGATGGCAGTGATCCTAAAAAGAAATATAAGGTCCCTACTAGATCACAAAAGAAAATAAGTGCAGCATCAGGAGAGACGTATGCACAGGATGGAGATTTGTATAAGTTGGTGGCAGTAAATAATTTTGGGGTATCCTAATTGTGGAAGGAAAGAAATAGAATGAAAATTAAATGAATAGCTAGTTGAATCTGAAGGTAAGAAGGGAGAAAAATGGAAGTATTCTTTTTTTTAATATTTTTTAGATGTTGATAGACCTTTATTTTGTTCATTTATTTATATGTGGTGCTGAGACTCGAACCCGGTGCCTCACACATATGAGGCAAGCGCTCTTCCACTGAGCCACAACTCCAGCCCCTGGAAGTATTCTTTAAAGAAGAGCAATATAAATGTCTATATTGAATAAGAGACTGAAAACAAAAGATGTAATGCAAATCCAACAAAAATATTGAAATTAGTGATAGCAGGAACTGTAAACTCAATTCCTCTGAAAGACTCAAAATTCATTATAAGTAAGAAGTGGAAGAAAATATAATTCTCACTTCTTTTATATGTAAAGTGTTTATATATAGTTCAGAGGTGGATAGGTCTGTGAAGAGAATTCTGGAATCATTGAAAATTATCCCAGCTATGACATTTAAGTTGACACGTAAAGGAAGGGAAGGAGTCAGATTCATAAATGTATAAGAGGAGGACCTTCTGCAGAGTGAAAATTTGTCTTCCATTGTTCACCTCACTTTCTGGAGTGACTGGGAAGCAGGGTGCGAGATAACATCACCAAAATCATTTTATGATTCTAAAGTATAGAAACACATACAAATATATGCCTACACGTTTTAGATACTTAATAGAAAATTTCATTACTTCCCTTCTCATTAATTCTTGGAATACATGTTTTATCTTAGCACTAAGGAATTATAGACAGAAAATAATTAAGAGGATCAAAGTTTTGTACCAGTGCACATTTGTTATACAGAATGGAAGGTTTCACCGTGTCATACTTGTATATGTGTATAACTTAGTTTGGTGAATGTCAACCCCAAAATATAACCTTACCATTTCTTATTCCTTCTGTTTTTTTCCTCACCCTTCCCATTTATGGTCTTCCTACACATTTCATGTTTAACATTTTCACATATGACATATTTACTTCTGAGTCTGGCTTATTTTGTTTAACAGGATACTGTCCCATTCCATCCATTTTCCTGCACCTAACACCATTTCTATGGCTGAAAAATAATCCTTTGTTTGTTTGCTGACTGTATTTTTTCAGTACTAGTGGGGAGTGGGATAACCAGGCCATGGGAAATTTTATTTTATTTTTTTTATTTTAATTTTTTTTATTATTGTACACAAATGGGATACATGTTGTTTCTCTATTTGTACATAGAGTCAAGGCATACCATTTGTGTAATCATATGTTTACATACGGCAATGATGTTTGATTATTTTTTTTTCCTTCCACCCTACCCCTCCCACCCCTCTTTTCCCTCTATACAGTCCTTCTTTCCTTCATTCTTACCGCTCTCCTTATCCCTAACCCTAAACCTAATGCTAACCCCTCCCACCCCCCATTATATGTCCTCATCCGCTTATCAGCGAGATCATTCGTCCTTTAGTTTTTTGAGATTGGCTTATCTCACTTAGCATGATATTCTCCAATTTCATCCATTTGCCTGTAAATGCCATAATTTTATCATTCTTCATTGCGGAGTAATATTCCATTGTATATATATATGCCACAGTTTCTTTATCCATTCATCAACTGATGGGCATCTAGGTTGGATCCACAATCTGGCTATGGTGAATTCAGCAGCAATGAACATTGATGTGGCTGTATCTCTGTAGTATGCTGATTGTAAGTCCTTTGGGTATAGGCCAAGGAGTGGGATAGCTGGGTCAAATGGTGTTTCCATTCCAAGCTTTCTGAGGAATCTCCATACTGCTTTCCAGAGTGGCTGCACTAATTTGCAACCCCACCAGCAATGTATGAGTGTTCCTTTTTCCCCACATCCTCGCCAACACCTGTTGTTGCTTGTGTTCTTGATAATCGCCATTCTAATTGGGGTGAGATGAAATCTTAGGGTAGTTTTGATTTGCATTTCCCTTATTTCTAGGGATGTTGAACATTTTTTCATATATCTGTTGATTGCTTGTACATCTTCATCTGTGAAGTGTCTGTTCATTTCCTTAGCCCATTTGTTGATTGGATTATTTGTATTCTTCGTGTAGAATTTTTTGAGTTCTTTATAGATTCTGGAAATTACCGCTCTATCTGAAGTATGGTTGGCAAAGATATTCTCCCACTCTGTAGGCTCTCTCTTCACATTGCTGATAGTTTCCTTTGCTGAGAGAAAGCTTTTTAGTTTGAATCTATCCCAGTTATTGATTCTTGCTTTTATTTCTTGTGCTATGGGAGTCCTGTTAAGGAAGTCTGATCCTAAGCCAACAAGTTGAAGATTTGGACCTACTTTTTCTTCTATAAGATGCAGGGTCTCTGGTCTGATTCCGAGGTCCTTGATCCATTTTGAGTTGAGTTTTGTGTAGGGTGAGAGATAGGGGTTTAATTTCATTCTATTGCATATGGTTTTCCAGTTTTCCCAGCACCATTTGTTGAAGAGGCTATCTTTTCTCCATTGCATATTTTTGGAACCTTTGTCTAGTATGAGAAAATTGTATTTATTTGGGTTTGTGTCCATGTCCTCTATTCTGTACCATTGATCTACCTGTCTATTTTGGTACCAATACCATGCCGTTTTTGTTACTATTGCTTTGTAGTAGAGTTGAAGATCTGGTATTGCAACACCCCCTGCTTCGCTCTTGCTACTGAGGATTGCTTTAGCTATTCTAGGTTTTTTATTCTTCCAGATGAATTTCATAATTGCTTGCTCTATTTCTGCAAGGTACCTCATTGGGATTTTAATTGGAATTGCATTGAATCTGTATAGCACTTTAGGTAGTATAGCCATTTTGACAATATTAATTCTGCCTATCCAGGAACATGGGAGATCTTTCTATCTTCTAAGGTTTTCTTTAATTTCTTTCTTTAGTGTTCTGTAGTTCTCATTGTAGAGGTCTTTCACCTCTTTTGTGAGATTGATTCCCAAGTATTTTATTTTTTTCAATGCTATTGTGAATGGGGTAGTTTTCCTAATTTCTCTTTCTGAAGATTCATCACTTATGTATAAAAATGGATTGGATTTATGAGCATTGATCTTGTAACCTGCTACTTTACTGAATTCACTTATGAGTTCTAAAAGTTTTCTGGTGGAATTTCCAGGTTCCTCTAAATATATAATCATGTCATCAGCAAACAGGGATAGTTTGAGTTCTTCTTTTCCTATTCGTATCCCTTTAATTTCTTTGGTTTCTCTAATTGCTCTGGTTAGAGTCTCAAGGATGATGTTGAATAGAAGTGGTGAAAGAGGGCATCCCTGCCTTGTTCCAGTTTTTAGGGGGAACGCTTTCAGTTTTTCACCATTTAGAATGATATTAGCCATGGGCTTAGCGTAGATGGCCTTTATAATGTTAAGGAATGTTCCCACTACCCCAGTTTTTTCTAGTGTTTTGAGCATGAAGGGATGCTGTATTTTATCAAATGCTTTTTCAGCATCTATTGAAATAATCATGTGATTCTTAACCTTAAGTCTGTTGATATGGTGAATGACATTTATTGATTTCCGAATGTTGAACCAACCTTGCATCCCTGGGATAAAACCCACTTGATCGTGGTGCACTATCTTTTTAATATATATTTGTATGCGATTTGCTAAAATTTTGTTGAGAATTTTTGCGTCGATGTTCATTAAGGATATTGGTCTGAAATTTTCTTTCCTCGATGTGTCTCTGTCTGGTTTAGGTATCAGGGTGATATTGGCTTCATAGAATGAGTTTGGGAGGGTTCCCTCCTCTTCTATTTCATGGAATAGTTTGAGGAGTATTGGAATGAGCTCTTCTTTAAAGGTTTTGTAGAACTCGGCTGAGAACCCATCTGGTCCTGGACTTTTCTTTGTTGGTAGGCTTTTGATGACCTCTTCTATTTCATTGCTTGAAATTGGTTTATTTAAGTTGTGTATGTCCTCCTCGTTCAGTTTAGGTAATTCATATGTCTCTAGAAATTTGTTGATGTCTTCAAGGTTTTCTGTTTTGTTGGAGTATAGATCTTCGAAATAGCTTCTAATTATGTTTTGTATTTCACTCGCGTCTGTTGTGATGTTTTCTTGTTCATTCCAAATTTTAGTAATTTGAGTTTTCTCCCTTTTTCTCTTTGTTAGTGTGGCTAAAGGTTTATTAATTTTATTTATTTTTTCAAAGAACCAGCTATTTATTTTGTTAATTTTTCCAATTGTTTCTTTTGTTTCGATTTCTTTGATTTCGGCTCTGATTTTAACTATTTCCTGTCTTCTACTACTTTTGGTATTGGTCTGCTCTTCTTTTTCTAGCGCTTTGAGCTGTAGTGTTAAGTCATTTATTTGTTGATTTCTACTTCTTTTTTTGAATGCGCCCCATGAAATAAATCTTCCTCTAAGTACTGCTTTCATAGTATCTCAGAGATTTTGATATGATGTGTCTTTGTTCTCGTTTACTTCTAAGATTTTTTTTTATTTCCCTCCTGATGTCTTCTGTCATCCATTCATCATATAATAGTGTATTATTTAATCTCCAGGTATTGGAGAAGTTTCTGCTTTTTATTCTGTCATTTATTTCTAATTTCAATCCATTATGATCTGATAGAGTACAAGGTAGTATCTCTATCTTCTTGTATTTGCTAACAGTAGCTTTGTGGCATAAAATATGGTCTATTTTAGAGAAGGATCCATGTGCTGCTGAGAAGAAAGTGTATTCGTTCTTTGTTGGATGGTATATTCTATATATGTCTGTTAAGTCTAAATTGCTGATTGTGTTGTTGAGATCTATAGTTTCTTTATTCAATTTTTGTTTGGACGATCTATCCAGTGGTGAGAGAGGTGTGTTAAAATCGCCTAGTATGATTGTGTTGTGGTCTATTTGATTTCTGGAATTGAGAAGGATTTGTTTGACGTACGTGGATGAGCCAATGTTCGGGGCATAGATATTTATGATTGTTATGTCTTGCTGATTTATGCTTCCCTTAAGCAGCATGTAATGTCCTTCTTTATCCCTTCTGACTAATTTTGGCTTGAAGTCCACATTATCTGAAATGAGGATGGATACTCCAGCTTTTTTGCTGTGTCCGTGTGCATGGTATGTTTTTCCCCATCCTTTCACCTTTAGTCTATGGGTGTCTCTTTCTATGAGATGAGTCTCTTGCAGGCAGCATATTGTTGGATTTTTCTTTTTAATCCAATCTGCCAGTCTGTGTCTTTTGATTGATGAGTTCAGGCCATTAACATTCAGGGTTATTATTGTGATATGATTTGTATTCCCAGTCAATTGACTCATATTTGTTTTTGACATGATTTGGTTTCTCCTTTATTTGGCTATTCCTTTAGGCTAGCGCCTCCTGTTGCTGATTTGCATCGTTGTTTTTCATCTCTTCCTCATGGAATATTTTGCTGAGAATGTTCTGTAATGCTGGCTTTCTTTTTGTAAATTCCTTTAGCTTTTGTTTATCATGGAAGGATCTTATTTCATCGTCAAATTTGAAGGTAAGTTTTGCTGGGTAGAAGATTCTTGGTTGGCATCCGTTTTCTTTCAGGGCTTGGTAAATGTTGTTCCAGGCCCTTCTAGCTTTTAGGGTCTGGATTGAAAAATCTGCTGATATTCTTATTGGTTTCCCTCTGAATGTAATTTGATTCTTTTCTCTCACGGCCTTTAAAATTCTGTCTTTATTTTGTATGTTAGGTATTTTCATAATAATGTGCCTTGGTGTGGGTCTGTTGCAATTTTGTATGTTTGGAGTTCTATAAGCCTCTTGTACTTGGTTTTCCATTTCATTCTTCAGATTTGGGAAATTTTCTGTTATTATTTCATTGAATAGATTGTTCATTCCTTTGGTTTGTTTCTCTAAGCCTTCCTCAATCCCAATAATTCTTAAATTTGGCCTTTTCATGATATCCCATAATTCTTGTAGATTCTGTTCATGATTTCTTACCATCTTTTCTGTTTGGCCAACTTTGCTTTCAAGATTAAATAATTTGTCTTCAGTGTCTGAGGTTCTGTCTTCCAGGTGTTCTATCCTATTGGTTATGCTTTCTGTGGAGTTTTTAACTTGGTTTATTGTTTCCTTCATTTCAAGTATTTCAGTTTGCTTTTTTTCAGTATCTCTAACTCTTTATTGAAATGATCTCTTGCTTCCCGTATTTGGTCTTTTAACTGTTGATTGGTGGGATCATTTATTGCCTGCATTTGCTCTTTCATCTCCTCCTTCAATGCCTGCATTTGCTCTTTCATCTCCTCATTAGCTTCCCTGATCGTTTTAATTACGTACATTCTGAACTCCCTTTCTGATATTTCTTCTGCTGTGCTGTCATTGGGTTTTATTGATGTAGTATCTAGGTTTGTTTGGGACATTTTCTTCCCTTGTTTTCTCATATTGGTCAGTTGTCAGTGGGACCCTGAGATATTGCAGATTTCCGCTATTGGCCCATAGTGTCCCGGTAGATTTCCAGTGTATCACCTCCCAGCCTTCAGTAGCCTGATGTCTTGGAGGAATTTGATAATGCCGTGCATCCGAAGAAAGCTGCCCCTAGCCCCCTACTGGTTTCAGGGTTTTGAGCTGTCTCTGTGTGGAAAGGCTCTCACTGGGGGCCTGCACCGCGCAGCTGGCCGTGTGGGAGGAGCCCACCGCCGGAGTGTGGAAGGCTACCTGGGGAAGACTCTAGTTGTCCTGCCTGGCTCCGATAAGCCACCTCTATCTGGGCCTGCCACCCGGGCCGAGGTTTACCCAGTGGGCAGACTCACCCGTGGCTCTATTTCAGTCCGAGTCTCTCAATGCCTCCCCTTCTTAACTCCTGGGTTCTGGAGCGACTGGGGGTGCAGTCACCCTCTAGGCCGCCATCTTGGATCACCCCCGAAATTTTATTTTTAATTTGAAAAGTTACCTTCATTCTGCTTTCCGGTAGTGGAAGTAATAATATGCATGCATCCTCACGTACAGTACTGACAGATTGCTATTACACAGATTCTCATCAGTGTTTACTTTGTGTATTCTTGAGTATTGCTTGCTGAATTGGGTAATATGGAATCTCAACATAATTTTCATTTGCATGTCCCTTATGGCAAAAAAACATTGAATCTTTTTTCATGTAAGAGTTGACTGATTATACATTTTCCTTTGTGAACTATCTGTTCATTTGCTATTGGTTAAAAGGGTTGTTTGTCCTTCTAGTGCTGAATTCCTTTAGTTGTTTATATGTTTAGTCTAGTAATCCTCTGTCAAAGAGTAACTGACTTGGTTTGTCTTTCATGCTATACACTCTGTTACTTGTCTTCTGTGCTCTGCAGAAGATTTTATTTGTTATACACCAGTTATTCTCCAACTTGCTATTATTTCCTTAGTTGTATTATTCCTCTTCATAAAGTCTATTCTGTACCTATTTGCTGATGTGTTTTCTCTAGATTTCCTGCGAGGAGTTGTATTGATTCTGTTCTTATGTCTAGGTTTTCTATACATTTTGTGTTGTCTTCTACAGGTGTGAAATAGAGATCTCATTTTGTTCTTCTACATATGGATATTATTAATATTGCCCAATGCCATTTTTTTTGCTCCCATATTGCAGTAAATATATACATAATAGTTGGATTCATATTGACATTAGGAAACATGAATGTTGTTTACACTCTTTCAGACCCTAGTTTCTCCCTTTCCTTTCACTTACCCCTCATCTTCTACTCTACTGCTCAACCTTCCACTCATTTATTTTTAATTCATAGATAAACATAAAGGTAGAATTCTCCATTATATATTTTCATGAATGAAGAGTAATTTTCTCAGATTCCTTCCACATGTCCTTGCCTTACCTAACCCTCCTCACTCCTCATAACTCTATATCTCAGGTTTCAGTGTTCTACTCCACTTATCTTCCCTTTAACTTCGTTTTATCCATCCCAATTTTGTCCCTCTTAGTTTGTTTTAGCTCCTGCCTCTGAGCAAAATCATTTCAACACTCAAATTTCTTATTTTACTTATTTCATTTAACCTGACATTCTCCTGTTCCAGCCATGTATTGGCAAATGGCATAATTTCATTCTTAATACAGAGTTATACTGTGTTATGTATATACTGCAGTTTATATTCCATCATCATGTCTTGGCTAATATGCATTGTGCTGCTATTGACATTGATGGACTTGTATTCCAATTGTTCTGCTGATTTTACAAATTTTGTATATATATATAAAAGAGTGAAATAACTGAATCCTATGGTGGTTCTATTTCTGGTTTTTTGAGGAATTTTCATATTGCTTCCCAGAATAGTTACAATTATTTGTGTTTCCACCAACAATGTCTGGAGGTAAATTTATCCCCATATCCTCACCAACATTTAGTATAATTTATATTCTTGATGGTTGCCATTCCAAAGTAGAGGGAGGACTTCCTTTTGGAGTTTGACTTGCATTTTCTTGATTGTTAGATAGTTTGAATATTTTTTCATATATATTGGATCATTTGCATTTCTTCTTTTGAGAAGAATGCATCCTGCACTGCTCTCATGTCTCAGTTTTCCTTTGTTTATTTTTGGTCTGCTTTTCATCCATATGAATTTCAGACTCATTTTTCCAGTTGCATGAATAATATTGTTGGAGGTTTGATAGGGACTGCATAAAATCTGTTAAACCACTTTCTGTACATGGATATCTTCCCCATATTAAGGTTGCTTTTTTTGAATATAAGATGTCTCTCTATCTTCTTGTGACTTTTGTCAATTTTGTTTTCTTCATTCTGAAATTTTCCTTGAATAGTTTTTTCACCTACTTGGATTGGATTATTTCTATTTTTTTTTTTCATCTCTTGTGAGTAGTGTTGTTATCCTGATTACATTTTCACTGGAATTTTTTTAAAAAGTTTATTTAGTTGTAGATGGACACAATTCCCTTATTTCACTTATTTATTTTTATCTGGTACTGAGAATAGAAATCCATGCCTCACATGTGCCAGGTAAGTGTTTTCTACCATTGAGCCAAAACCCCATAACTCGGTGAGATTGTTTTTGTTGTGTAGAAATATTATTTATATTTTTATGTTGATTTCCCTAACAGTTACTTTGCCAAATTTGTTAATCACATCTTACATTCTTCTGGTAGAGCTTTTGGGATCTTCTAAAAGAGGATCAGATCATTTGTATATAGGGTTAATTTGATTTGTTACTTTTAATTTCTTTCACTTTTCTAATTGCTATGACTAAAATTTCAGGTGCTATTTTGTACAGGAGTGGTGAGTATGCACATCTTTTACTTGTTTCTGATTTTAGAGGAAATGCTGTAGATTTTCACCATTCAGTGTGCCATTGGATTTGGATTTGGCATATATAGCCTTTGTAATATTATAACAAGTTTCTGCTGTCCCCAGTTTCTAAATACTTTTCTTATGAAGGGTTATTGAATTTTCTCAAAGGCTTTTTCTACATCTATTGCGATGATCATGAGATTTTTGTCCTTAATTCTCTGTGTGGTGTACTACATGTATTGATTTGCATGTGTTGAACCATCCTTGCATTTTTGGAATTAAGCCAATTTCATGAGGTTTTGTGATCATTTTAATGTGTCATTGAAATTGTTTTCAAGTATTTCATGAGGGTTTTTCAAAATAACTTCCTCAAGTATATTATTAAATAATTTTCTTCCCTTGTTTTGTTCTTATGCAGTTTTCCTGTTACAGTGATATTGCCCTCATAGAATGAGATTGTCAGGATTTACCTTTTCTATCCCATGTAATTGTATGAGGAGCATCAGTGTTAATCTTTGTTTGATGGTCTGGCAACCTTCAGCCTTGAATCTGTCTGATCCTGGGCTTTTATTTTTGGAAGGCATTTTATTTCTGCTTTAATATAATGGCAGTCTATTGGTCTATTTAGATTTCTTGTATCCTCTTAATTAAATTTTTGTAGGTCATATTTGTCTAGAAATTTATCCATTTCTTCTACATTTTCTAGATTTATAATGTAAGTTATCCTAACAGGTCTCTGGATTTCCCATTTATTGGCATTTCACTTTTGAAAATAGTCCCTAATGGTCCTCTGAATTTCAGAAAAGTGTCTAAGATCCACTTTTTTGTCTGTAACTTTATTTATTTATATCTTCTCTCTCTGTACTTTGGTTAGTTTGTTTCAGGGTTTACCAATCTTGTTTATCATTTCAAAGAACTAACTCTTTGTTTCATTTATCCTTTTAATTGTCTATTCATTTTCCATTTCATTAATTTTGGCACTAATACTTTTCATTTCTTTAATTGCACTGAATTTGGAGTTGCATTATTCTTGTTTCCCTAAGTCCTCGGGATTCATCTACAGGTGAGTTAGTTGAGATTCCTCTGAATTTTTATGGTATGTATCTGTATTTAAAAGTTTTCATCTTTACTCTGCTTTCATTGTATCCCATAGATTCTGGGATGTGTATCTCTTTTCAGTTGATTCTAAGGGACTTTTAATACTTCCCCCAATTTCTTTGATGATGAATTCTTCATGCAAAAGTATATTGCTCATTCTCTAAGTGATGGTAATGTTTCTGTCATTTTCTTTGTATGGGTTTGAAATGGTATTTTATTTTGACCTGATAATATTCAAGGAATTAATTTGATTGCTTTGTGTATTTGCTAAGAATAGCTTTCATGGCCTAATTAGAGTCTGCTTTAGAAAAAATTCTATGAAAAGAAAGAATATTCTCCTGTTGTTCCAGAAAATATTCCTCAGACATTTGTCTAGTCCTTTTGATCAAAAGTGCAGTTGAACTCTGTAGTAACTGTTGACTTTTTGTCTGGATGACATAGTATTGGTGAGAGTGGTATATTGAAGTCACACACACTGATTTTACTGAGGCCCATCTGTTCCTTTATTTGAGTAGTTTTTGTTTCACGAAATTGAGGGCACTGATATTCAGGGAATAAACCCTTTTATAGTCATTAAACACTCCTGTTGGATTATTCCTTTTACCAATAGGTAATAATCTCTGGTTAATTGTGGCTTGAAGTCTGCTTTGGCAAATATGAGAAGAGCTACTGCTCCTTGCTTTGACTTCATTTATATGAAATGGAAATACCATTTCCCATCCTGTCATTCTGTGAGTCTCTTTGCATGTGATGTGTGTTTCCTGCAGACAAGATACTGTTGGATCTTGATTTTTTTTCATTCAGTATTCCACTTAATGTTTTTTAATTGAAAAATCAAGCCCATTTACATTCAGGATGAATGGTATAGAGGTACATATTTCCTTGTGTCATTTTGCTTTATTTTTAATATTAAATTCACTCTTAATTCACATTTGCTTACCTACTCTGGTGAGATTTATTCTCTCACATGCTCTATTGTCTGATTTTCATCTTCTTTTATACATAGTATTCTTTTGATTACCTTTTTCAATGTTGCCTTATTGCCCATGAATTGTTTTAGTTTACTTTTATGAAATTGAATCACGGGTGTTAATTTTGTATGCTGCTATGTTAATGAATTAGTTCAGGTGTTCTGAAATTTTTCTGGTGCAGTTTTTGGATCTCCTAAGTATAGAATCATGTCACATTCTATTGGAGGTAGTTTTAGCTTTTCTTTTCCTTTATAAATTCCTTTCTTTCTCTCTTTGCCTAATAGCTCTGGCTAGAGTAACATGGACTGTTTGGTAAAAGAGGACATCACTTTCTTATTCTGGTTTTTAGGAGGAATGCTTTCAGTTTTTCTTCATTTAGAATGATGTTGGCCTTGGGTTTTAGCATAAATAGCTTTTACAATGTTCAGATATGTACCTACTATTCCTCATTTTTCTTGTATTTTGAACCTTAATCTTTTTCAAATGCTTTTTCTGCATCTATTGAGATAATCATGTGATTCTTATCTTTATGTGTGCTGACATGGTGAATTACATCTATTGATTCTGTATGTTGAACCGACTTTTCATCCCTGGAATGAAACCCAGGTAATCATGGTGCTCTATTGTTTTTAGTGTGTTTTGGTTTGAGATTCACCAGTATTTTGTTAAGAACATTTGCACTTATGTTCAACGGGATTATTGGCCTGAAGTTTCCTTTCCTTTTGTGTCTTTGTCTGGTCTTGGAGTCAGGGTGATACTAGGTTCATAGAATGTGTTTAGAAGTGTTCCCTGCTATTTTATTCTTACAATAGTTTGAGGAGGATGGATGTTAGTTCTTCCTTGAAGGTTTAGTTGTACTTGGCTGAGATTCCATCAGGTCTTGGGCTTTCTTTGTTGGTAGGCTTTTGATAGTATTTTAAATTTCATTGCTTGAAATTAATGTGTTAAAATTTTCTATGTCCTCCTGGCTCAATTTGGGTAGGTAATCTTTCTCTAGAAATGTGTAAATATCGTCACGATTTTCTATTTGATTTAGGTATTACTTTTCAAAATCGTTTCTGATCATCCTCTGTATTTCTGTGTTGTCTAAGGTGATACTTTCTTTTTTATCATGAATTTTAGAAAGTTGAGTTATTTCCTTTGTTCTTTGGCTAGCATGGTTAGGGTTTTATTGATTTGATTTTATTTTTTTTTTCAAAGAACCAACTTTTTGATCATTGATTTTTTAAAATTTCTTGTTTCAAATCCATTGACCTTGGCTCTAATTTTAGTTATTTCCCATTTTGTGCTGCTTTTTGTATTTGTTTGTTCTTTTTCCAGGGCCTTGAGATGTAATGTTAGGTTATTTATTTGTTAGTTTTCTATTCTTTTTTTTAATTTATTTTATTTTTTACAAACAGCATTTTGATTCATTGTACACAAACGGGTTACAACTTTTCCTTTCTATGGTTGTACACAATGTAGATTCACACCATTTGTTTAATCATACATGTTGATAGGGTAATGATGTTTATCTCATTCCACTATTTTTCCTCCCCTCATTTGCCTATGCACAATCCAAAGTTTCTCTATTCTTCTCTTACCCCACATTTACCTCCCTTTTATGTATCATCATCCACTTATCAGAGAAAACATTCAGCCTTTGGGTTTTTTGGAATTGGCTTATTTCACTTAGCATGATATTCTCCAATTCCATCCATTTATCTGCAGATGCCATAATTTTATTCTTCTACATGGATGAATAGTATTCCATTTTATATATATATATATATATATATATATATATATATATATATATATCACAGTTTCTTTATCCATTCATCTATTGAAGGGCATCTAGGTTGGTTCCACAATCTAGTTATTGTGATATTGGAAACATTGATGTGGCTGCTTTACTGTAGTATGATAATTTTAAGTCCTTTGAGCGTAAACCGAGGAGTGGGATAACTGGGTCAAAAGGTGGGTCCATTCCAAGTTTTCTGAGGATTCTCCATAATGCTTTCCAGAATGGCTGTACCAGTTTGCAACTCTACCTGCAATGTATGAGTGTGCCTCTTTCCCCACATTTATGCCAACACCTATTATTGCTTGTACTCTTGATAATAGCCATTCTAATTGGAGTGAGATGAAATCTTAGGGTGGTTTTGATTTGCATTTCTCTAATTAATAGAGACGTTAGACTCTTTTTCATATATTTGTTGATCACTTTTATATCTTCTGTGAAGTGTCTGCCAAGTTCCTTAGCCCATTTATCGATTGGGTTCTTTGTATTTTTGGTGTAAAGTTTTATAAGTTCTTTATAAATTTTGGAGATTAGTGCTCTATCTGGAGTGCACGTGGAAAAGATTTTCTCCCACTTTATAGTCTCTCTTACACATTATTGGTTATTTCCTTTGCTGAGATAAAGCTTTTAGGTTGAATCCACCCCATTTATTGCTGCTTTCATTTCTTGCACATTGGGAGTCTTGTTAAGGATGCCTGGTCCTAAGCCATCATGATGAAGATTTAGTCATATTTGGTGCAGGATTTCTGGTCTAACTCCTAGGTCCTTGATCCATTTTGAGTTCAGTTTTGTGAAGGTGAGAGATAGGGGTTTAATTTCACTTTACTGCATATAGATTTCTAGTTTTCCCAGCTCCATTTGTTGAAGAGGCTATCTTTTCTCCATTGTATGTTTTTTTGGCTCCTTTGTTTAGTGTGAGGTAAGTGTATTTATGTGAGTTTGTCTCTGTGTCTTCTATTCTGAACCATTGGTCTACATGTCTATTTTGGTGCCAATATCTTGCCATTTTTTGTTCTTGTTGCTCTGTAGTATAGTTTAAGGTCTGGTATTGTGATACCTTCTGCATCACTCTTCCTGCTAAGAATCGTTTTGGCTATTCTTGGTCTCTTATTCTTCAGGATGAATTTCATTATTATTTTCTCTGTTTCTATAAGGCCATTAGGATTTTAATTGGAATTTCATTGAATCTGTATAGTGCCTTTGGTAGTATGGCCATTTTGACAGTATTACTTCTGCCTATCCAAGAATATGGGAGATTTTCCATCTTCTAAGTTTTTTTTTTTTAATTTCTTTCTTTAGTGTTATGTAGTTTTCATTGTCTTTTGCCTCTTTTGTTAGATTGATTCACTTTAAATCAATTTTTTTTGATTCACAAAAAAATACTTTATATTTATTTTGAGGCTATTGTTAATGAATAGTTTTCCAAATTTCTCTTTCAGAGGACACATCACTTATGAATAGAAATGCATTAGAGTTATGCATGTTGATTTTATCCTGCTACTTTGCTGAATTCATTTATTAGTTCTAGAAGTTTTGTGGTGGGAGTTTTTTGGATCCACTAAGTATAGTATCTTGCCATCGCAAATAGTGATAGCTTGAGATCTTTTTTTCTTATTCGTTCCCCTTTAACTTTGTTGGTTTGTCAACTTGCTCTGGCTAGTGTTTCAAGAGTGATGTTGAATAGAAGTGGTGAAATAGGGCATCCCTGTCTTGTATTCTATCAGATCATAATGGGTTGAAATTAGAAATCAATGATAAAATAAAAAATAAAAACTATTCCAATACCTGGAGACTAAATAATAACACTACTGAATGATGCATGGATAACAGAAGACATCAGAGAGGAGATAAAAAAAATTCTTAAGAGGTAAAAGAGAACAATGATACAACATATCAAAATCTCTGGGACAAAATGAAAGCAGTACTAAGAGGAAAATTTATTGCATGTGGTTCATTCAAGAAAAGACTAAAAAGTCAACAAATAAATGACCTAACATTCCATCTCAAAGCTCTAGAAAAAGAACAGATCAGTACCAAAAGTAGTAGATGACAGAAAATAATTAAAATCAGAGCTGAAATCAATGAAATTGAAACAAAAGAAACTATACAAAAACTGACAAACATAAAGGTGGTTCTTTGAAAATGTAAACAAAATTGATAAACCCTTACCATAATAACCAAGAGAAGGAGAGAGAAAACTCAAATTACTAAAATTCATGATGAAAGAAGAAATATCACGGGAGACATTATTAAAATACAAAACATAATTAGAAGCTACTTTGAAAATCTGTACTCCAACAAAACAGAAAATCTCAAAGACATTGACAATTTTCTAGAGACACATGATCCACCCAAACTGAATCTGGAGGACATACCCAATTTAAATAGATCAATTTCAAGCAGTGAAATAGAAGAAGTTATCAAAAGCCTACCAACCAACAAAAGTCCTGGAACAGATGGATTCTCAGCCAAGTTGTACAAGACCTTCAAAGAACTCTTTCCAGTACTCCTCAAAGTATTCCATTAAACAGAAAAGGAGGGAACCCTTCCAAACTCATACTATGAAGCTGGTATCACTCTGATACCAAAATCAGATAAAGATACATTGGGGAAAGAATACTTCAGATCATTATCCCTAATGAACATAGATGCAAACATTCTTAACAAATTTAGCAAATCACATACAAAAACATATTAAAAATGATAGTGCACCATGAACAAGTGAATTTCATCCCAGGGAGGCAAGGTTGGTTCAACATCCGGAAATCAATAAGTGTAGTTCACCATATCAACGGGCTTAAAGTTAAGAATCACATGATTATTTCAATAGATGCAGAAAAAGCATTTGATAAAGTACAACACCCTTTCATGTTCAAAACACTAGAAAAATAGGGATAGTAGGAATATACCTCAAATTGTAAAGGCTATCTATGTTAAGCCCAAGGCCAACATCATTCCAAATGAAGAAAAACTGAAAGCATTCCCTCTAAAAACTGATTTTCTATTGTTTTCAAGAATGAGATCAGTGCACTGAACTTTCCCCTAAGAACCACCTTTATAGTGCTCAAGAGATTGTGATATGTGTGTCACCCTTTTCATTTATCTTTAAGCTTTTTAAAATTTCATACCTCATTTCTTCTGCTATCCATTTTTCATTCAGTAGTATAGTGTTTAATCTAGGGGTGTTAGAGTAGCTTCTTTTTTATTGTTGACTTCTAAACCATCCTATTATAATCTGATGGTATTACCTTTAATTTTTTATATGTAGTAAGCATTGCTTTGTGGCCTAAAATGTGATCTATTTTAGAAAATGATCTGTGTGTTGCTGAGAAGAAAGTATATTTAATGTTTGCTCATAACACTTGTGTTGTTTTTTTTCCATTCCTAGAATGTCCATGAAGGAAAAGAAGTATGTGAAAATTTCCAGCAATCCAGTAATGATGGTAAACTCTATGAACACTGCCCATTCTTATGCTGTTTGTTGGCTTGAAATTTCCAAGAATTTTATGTATTTTTTTCTTTGTTTTATTACCATAAAAACAACATATAAACCTACAAAACAAGAAAATCAAGCCTTGTTTGCCATCAGTAATTCTGAGAGTCAAAAAGAAGTGGTTTCCACCGCTCCTAGAAGACATATTAAAGGAAAGCACCTGCATAATACTCCACCTTCAACGCTTCAGTCAAAGGTCAGGTCTTTTTTTATATTTTTCTCTCAACTATTTATTTAACATATTTTCTCCCATATCCTCATAATGATTTTGACAATCCTAGAAAGAAATAGAAGGCCCCTACTAGGTCACAATAGAAAATAAATATTGCACCAAGAGAGACATGTGCACAGGTTTGAGATTCATAGAAGTTTCTAGTAGTAAACAATTCTCAGGTATGTTATTATGGATGAAAAGAATTAGGAAGAAAAGTAAATGAAGAGCTAGGTGAATCTGAAGGTGAGAAGGGAGAAAAATGGGACATATTCTTCAAAGAAGTGCAATATAAACATTTAGATTGAATAAGAGAGTGGAGACACAGGATATAATGCAGACCCAGCAAAAAATAGTGAAGTTAAGGATGTCAGGAACTGTAGACTAGATTCTTCTGAAAGACTCAAAATTCATTTTAAGTAAGAATTAGAAGACAATATAATTCACACTTCTTTTAAATTTAAGTAGTTTATATATTGTTCAGAGGTGGGTAAGAGGAAGAGTGGAATTCTGGAATCAGTGAAGATAGTTCCAATTCTATCATTTAAGCTGACAAGTAATGGAAGGGAAGGAGCCAGCCCCATAAATCTAGAAGGACATTCTGGACAGAGAGAACAGTAGGTCACATTTGTCTGTCATTTTCTCCTCACATTCTGGAGTGACTGGGAAACAGGGTGTGAGATAACATCATCACAATCATTTTATTGTTGTAATGTATAGAAACATAAGCAAATATTAATCTACATATTTTTAGAAACTTAGTAAATAAATTTCTTTACCCATAAATCCTGAGGAAAGCACACAGAGTTGAATTTGTTCCCTGTTGCTAGGATCAAACCACTAATTGTAAATGGGAATTGTACCCACTTAGCTCCCATAGACATACTAGGAACAGATATGCTAAGAAATCTGAACAAGTGTAATAGCAGTCAGATGGCAATATCAAATGATACACTAAGAGGCCTGACTCTTACAGTTGAATCCTAATGCCCCAATCAATGAATGATGCAGGTGGGTTTTTTAGACATAAAAAACCGGCAGGGATTTCTGGTCAACCATGAGTAAGCCTACACAAAGGCCCCCTGGAAAAAATGGTTCCCTAGCCAGGCACTAAGATTACATAGGATAGAGCATATGGAATTCCAAAACTATCCTAAACTCTACTGATTATTTTCTCTTTGATAATTTTATTTTATTTTTTAAAATTTTTATTTGGTGTTTTTATATATATTAAGACAGTAGAGTGTATTTTTACATATTGTACATACATGAAGTACAACCCATTTCATTTAGGATACCATACTTGTGGTTGTACATAATGCGGAATTATACTGGTCATGTATTCATTTATGAACAAAGAAAGGTTATGTCCAATTCATTCTACTGTCTTTCCTATCCTATCTCTCTCCCTTCCCTTCATTCTACTTTTCCTAATCCAATTATCTTCTTTCCTTCCCTCCCCTTCCTTATTGTGGGTTAGTATCCACATATCAGAAATAACATTCATCCTTTGGGATTGGCTTATTTCACTTAATATTATAGTCTGTTTCCACCCATTTACTGGAAAATGCCAAAGTTTCATTTTTTATGACTGAATAATATTCCATTGTGTGTATACCACATTTTCTCCATCCATTCATCTGTTGAAAGGAGGAGTTGCTGATTGATTCTATAGTTTAGCTATTGTGAATTGAGCTGCTGTAAACATTGTTGTGACTGCATCACCATAGTATGATGATTTTAACTTCTTTGGGTATAAACCAACGAATAGGCAAACTGGCTTAAATGGTGGTTCCTCTCCACGTTTTCTATAATCTCCATACTACTTTCCATAGTGGTTGTATCAATTTGCAGTCCTACTAGCAATATATGAATGAGCTTTTCTCCCCACATCCTTGCCACCATTCATTGTTACTTACATTCTTGATAATTGCCATTCTGAATAGAGTGAGATGGATTCTCATTGTAGTTTTAATTTGCATTTTTTCTAGTTGCTAGAGATATTGAACATTTTTTCATATATATTTTTAACCAGTCGTATTTCTTCTTCTGTGAAGTGTGTGTTCAGTTCCTTTGCCCATTTATTGATTGTGTTATTTGTGCTTCTTTTTTGGTGTTAAGCTTTTTGAGTTCTTTGTGTATCTTGGATATTAACCCTACTGTTTTTTTGTTTGTTTGTTTGTTTGTTTGTTTTTAGCCTATCATGGTGTCTGATTTTCTTAAAATTTCTAGAATTCTTTCACTTGTCTCCCCAGAGGGGATCTTACCCTCTCTCACCTAGCCAAACATGTACAGTAGCCTATTCCTTTTAGGAATTCTCTTAACTGTCTACTAACCAGTGTGTTCTTAGTCTCACCTGGTCACTGACTGTACAGTGACTGACTCTAGAGAGTATACATGAGGTTCTCTTTGGAAAGGTTTTGGTTCACAGTAAATGCAGTGTTTCCCACAGCCAGCAAATGCAGTTGTACCCCAGTCAGTTAGACTAAATCTCAAGTAGACTTCTGTAGTGCCATATACTTCTAGACTGACATTTCTTTCTTAGTATACATCTTTGAAGTTTTCTCTTGAAAGGAAAGAGTTGCATAGTCTATCCAAAGTTTATGTGATATTACTGAAATGTATGTCAAGGGATGTTTTCTTACTACTTTATCATCTTATTCAACTGCTATTTCTATTATTAAACTGAGTACCTAAATATATATGTAGTTTTCTAAGACCTTATTTACCCAAATCAAGTAGCTGCTACAATGTTCCATTTATATACAACATGATGTTTCCAAAGTCTTCTATCATGTCAACCATTTTATTTTATCTAACACAATTCCTGCCATTAGAGTGTTCTAAATGTTTAACACTGTATTATAACAAGTTTGTAGATGAGAATTTGTATAAAGCATTTGTTTATAAATAACTTTCTTCTTATTGGAGGGGAATGTAAAAGTAGAGTTGTATATACTGAAGTTAGTTCTTTCTTGAAATATGCACATTATTTAGGATCTTGTCTCTGCATATGACTCCCTCTCTCCTTCCATGCTGTGTTAACGATTGCCAAGAGCAGGCAAAATTAAGTTTATTCTAGAGAGTATACATGAGGTTCTCTTTGGAAAGGTTTTGGTTCACAGTAAATGCCAGTCTTCTTTTTAAGTACCCTTGATGACAGCAATGGAAATTTAGATCTGTTCCTAAAAGGCAAGTAGGACATCTTTATGCAACTCATTATGAATGTTAATTTTACCAGAATGTCTGAGTCTCTTCCACTGAGGTATGTTGGCAAGTTTACTGTGGCTGAAGATCAAAGAGCTGAACAAAAAATAAACAAACATACAGAAGGTAATAGCTATATATCCTATAAAGCACTGTTATATTCTAATACCTGAAGGTAGTAAGGAAAAAAGAAATTAAAGGCATATGAGTGGCATATTGTATGAAGACTCAGCAAGATGGGAGTATCAGTAGATGAGCTGAATTATTCGTTCCATTTCAAGACACCCTAAGTCCAGAGGAAAGTTGAGAAATAAAGAAAAGGACATGAGAAGGCACTTCTCTTGCCTTAAAGAATGGCAATGAAGAATAAGAAATGCAGAAATGGATCTGGGGGCGATCCAAGATGGCGGCCTAGAGGGAGACTGCACCCCCTGTCGCTCCAGAACCCAGGAGTTAAGAAGGGGAGGAATTGAAAGACTCGGACTGAAATAGAGCCACGGGTGAGTCTGCCCACTGGGTAAAGTGTGGCCCGGGTGGCAGACCCAGATAGAGGTAGCTTATCGGAGCCAGGCAGGGCAGCTAGAGTCATCCACAGGCAGCCCTGCGCACTCCGGCGGTCGACCCCGCCCACACAGCCAGCTTCTCCAGGTTCTCAGAATGGAACTGGCCCGCTAGTGAGAGCCTTTCTGACCAGAACAAGCTCCGAGTCCCGCAGCCAGTGCAGCGCAGCATACTCTGGCACGCAAGCAGATTCAGGGACCAGGATAGGGCAGCCAGAGACTTCCCCAAGTAGCCTGGACCCCTGCGGTGGGAAGTGCCGTTCAAGGCTAGCTTCTCGGAGCTGACTGCCCAGTGAGAGACTTTCTACATAGAACCAGCCACAAGCCCCCGAACCAACGGAGAGCCTCGATCCGAGAGCAGCCTCTGGGATCAGGGCAGGGCAGCCAGAGACCTCTTCAGGCGGCTCTGCCCACTCCGGCTGCAGGCTCTCTTCACGGGGCGATCCAAGATAGTGGCCTAGAGGGTGACTGCACCCCCTGTCGCTCCAGAACCCAGGAGTTAAGAAGGGGAGGAATTGAAAGACTCGGACTGAAATAGAGCCACGGGTGAGTCTGCCCACTGGGTAAAGCTGGGCCCGGCGGCAGGCCCAGATAGAGGTGGCTTATTGGAGCCGGGCAGGGCAGCTAGAGTCTTCCCAAGGTAGTCTTCCACACTCCGGCAGTGGGCTCCACCCACAAGGCCAGCTGCAAGGTGCAGGCCCACAGTGAGAGCATTTCAGCACAGAGCCATTTCCAAATCGTGGAACCAGTAGGGGGCTAGGGGCAGTTTTCTTCGGATACGCTGCTTTATCAGATTCCTCCAAGACATCAGGCTACTGAAGGCTGGGAGGTGATACACTGGAAATCTACCGGGACACTATAAGCCAGTAGCGGAAAACTGCAATATCTCAGGGTCCCACTGACAACTGACCAATATGAGAAAACAAGGGAAGAAAATGTCCCAAACAAACCTAGATACTACATCAATAAAACCCAATGACAGCACAGCAGAAGAAATATCAGAAAGGGAGTTCAGAATGTACGTAATTAAAACGATCAGGGAAGGTAATGAGGAGATGAAAGAGCAAATGCAGGCATGGAAGGAGGAGATGAAAGAGCAAATGCAGGCATTAAATGATCGCACCAATCAACAGTTAAAAGACCAAATACGGGACGCAAGAGATCATTTCAATAAAGAGTTAGAGATACTGAAAAAAAACAAACTGAAATCCTTGAAATGAAGGAAACAATAAACCAAGTTAAAAACTCCATAGAAAGCATAACCAATAGGATAGAACACCTGGAAGACAGAACCTCAGACACTGAAGACAAATTATTTAATCTTGAAAGCAAAGTTGGCCAAACAGAAAAGATGGTAAGAAATCATGAACAGAATCTACAAGAATTATGGGATATCATGAAAAGGCCAAATTTAAGAATTATTGGGACTGAGGAAGGCTTAGAGAAACAAACCAAAGGAATGAACAATCTATTCAATGAAATAATAACAGAAAATTTCCCAAATCTGAAGAATGAAATGGAAAACCAAGTACAAGAGGCTTATAGAACTCCAAACATACAAAATTACAACAGACCCACACCAAGGCACATTATTATGAAAATACCTAACATACAAAATAAAGACAGAATTTTAAAGGCCGTGAGAGAAAAGAATCAAATTACATTCAGAGGGAAACCAATAAGAATATCAGCAGATTTTTCAATCCAGACCCTAAAAGCTAGAAGGGCCTGGAACAACATTTACCAAGCCCTGAAAGAAAACGGATGCCAACCAAGAATCTTCTACCCAGCAAAACTTACCTTCAAATTTGACGATGAAATAAGATCCTTCCATGATAAACAAAAGCTAAAGGAATTTACAAAAAGAAAGCCAGCATTACAGAACATTCTCAGCAAAATATTCCATGAGGAAGAGATGAAAAACAACGATGCAAATCAGCAACAGGAGGCGCTAGCCTAAAGGAATAGCCAAATAAAGGAGAAACCAAATCATGTCAAAAACAAATATGAGTCAATTGACTGGGAATACAAATCATATCACAATAATAACCCTGAATGTTAATGGCCTGAATTCATCAATCAAAAGACACAGACTGGCAGATTGGATTAAAAAGAAAAATCCAACAATATGCTGCCTGCAAGAGACTCATCTCATAGAAAGAGACACCCATAGACTAAAGGTGAAAGGATGGGGAAAAACATACCATGCACACGGACACAGCAAAAAAGCTGGAGTATCCATCCTCATTTCAGATAATGTGGACTTCAAGCCAAAATTAGTCAGAAGGGATAAAGAAGGACATTACATGCTGCTTAAGGGAAGCATAAATCAGCAAGACATAACAATCATAAATATCTATGCCCCGAACATTGGCTCATCCACGTACGTCAAACAAATCCTTCTCAATTCCAGAAATCAAATAGACCACAACACAATCATACTAGGCGATTTTAACACACCTCTCTCACCACTGGATAGATCGTCCAAACAAAAATTGAATAAAGAAACTATAGATCTCAACAACACAATCAGCAATTTAGACTTAACAGACATATATAGAATATACCATCCAACAAAGAACGAATACACTTTCTTCTCAGCAGCACATGGATCCTTCTCTAAAGTAGACCATATTTTATGCCACAAAGCTACTGTTAGCAAATACAAGAAGATACAGATACTACCTTGTACTCTATCAGATCACAATGGATTGAAATTAGAAATAAATGACAGAATAAAAAACAGAAACTTCTCCAATACCTGGAGACTAAATAATACACTATTATATGATGAATGGATAACAGAAGACATCAGGAGGGAAATAAAAAAATTCTTAGAAGTAAACGAGAACAAAGACACATCATATCAAAATCTCTGGGACACTATGAAAGCAGTACTTAGAGGAAGATTTATTTCATGGGGTGCATTCAAAAAAAGAAGTAGAAATCAACAAATAAACGACCTAACACTACAGCTCAAAGCGCTAGAAAAAGAAGAGCAGACCAATACCAAAAGTAGTAGAAGACAGGAAATATTTAAAATTAGAGCCGAAATCAACGAAATCGAAACAAAAGAAACAATCAGAAAAATTAACAAAATAAATAGTTGGTTCTTTGAAAAAATAAATAAAATTGATAAACCCTTAGCCACACTAACAAAGAGAAAGAGGGAGAAAACTCAAATTACTAAAATTCGGAATGAACAAGGAAACATCACAACAGACACGAGTGAAATACAAAACATAATTAGAAGCTATTTCGAAAATCTATACTCCAACAAAACAGAAAACCTCGAAGACATCAACAAATTTCTAGAGACATATGAATTACCTAAACTGAACGAGGAGGACATACACAACTTAAATAAACCAATTTCAAGCAATGAAATAGAAGAGGTCATCAAAAGCCTACCAACAAAGAAAAGTCCAGGACCAGATGGGTTCTCAGCCGAGTTCTACAAAACCTTTAAAGAAGAGCTCATTCCAATACTCCTCAAACTATTCCATGAAATAGAAGAGGAGGGAACCCTCCCAAACTCGTTCTATGAAGCCAATATCACCCTGATACCTAAACCAGACAGAGACACATCGAGGAAAGAAAATTTCAGACCAATATCCTTAATGAACTTCGATGCAAAAATTCTCAACAAAATTTTAGCAAATCGCATACAAATATATATTAAAAAGATAGTGCACCACGATCAAGTGGGTTTTATCCCAGGGATGCAAGGTTGGTTCAACATTCGGAAATCAATAAATGTCATTCACCATATCAACAGACTTAAAGTTAAGAATCACATGATTATTTCAATAGATGCAGAAAAAGCATTTGATAAAATACAGCATCCCTTCATGCTCAAAACACTAGAAAAAACTGGGGTAGTGGGAACATTCCTTAACATTATAAAGGCCATCTACGCTAAGCCCATGGCTAATATCATTCTAAATGGTGAAAAACTGAAAGCGTTCCCCCTAAAAACTGGAACAAGGCAGGGATGCCCTCTTTCACCACTTCTATTCAACATCGTCCTTGAGACTCTAGCCAGAGCAATCAGACAAACCAAAGAAATTAAAGGGATACGAATAGGAAAAGAAGAACTCAAACTATCACTGTTCGCTGATGACATGATTATATATTTAGAGGAACCTGGAAATTCCACCAGAAAACTTTTAGAACTCATAAGTGAATTCAGTAAAGTAGCAGGTTACAAGATCAATGCTCATAAATCCAATGCATTTTTATACATAAGTGATGAATCTTCAGAAAGAGAAATTAGGAAAACTACCCCATTCACAATAGCATCGAAAAAAATAAAATACTTGGGAATCAGTCTCACAAAAGAGGTGAAAGACCTCTACAATGAGAACTACAAAACACTAAAGAAAGAAATTCAAGAAAACCTCAGAAGATGGAAAGATCTCCCATGTTCCTGGATAGGCAGAATTAATATTGTCAAAATGGCTATACTACCTAAAGTGCTATACAGATTCAATGCAATTCCAATTAAAATCCCAATGATGTACCTTGCAGAAATAGAGCAAGCAATTATGAAATTCATCTGGAAGAATAAAAAACCTAGAATAGCTAAAGCAATCCTCAGTAGCAAGAGCGAAGCAGGGGGTATTGCAATACCAGATCTTCAACTCTACTACAAAGCAATAGTAACAAAAACGGCATGGTATTGGTACCAAAATAGACAGGTAGATCAATGGTACAGAATAGAGGACATGGACACAAACCCAAATAAATACAATTTTCTCATACTAGACAAAGGTTCCAAAAATATGCAATGGAGAAAAGATAGCCTCTTCAACAAATGGTGCTGGGAAAACTGGAAAACCATATGCAACAGAATGAAATTAAACCCCTATCTCTCACCCTACACAAAACTCAACTCAAAATGGATCAAGGACCTCGGAATCAGACCAGAGACCCTGCATCTTATAGAAGAAAAAGTAGGTCCAAATCTTCAACATGTCGGCTTAGGATCAGACTTCCTTAACAGGACTCCCATAGCACAAGAAATAAAAGCAAGAATCAACAACTGGGATAGATTCAAACTAAAAAGCTTTCTCTCAGCAAAGGAAACTATCAGCAATGTGAAGAGAGAGCCTACAGAGTGGGAGAATATTTTTGCCAACCATACCTCAGATAGAGCGCTAATTTCCAGAATCTTTAAAAACTCAAAAAATTCTACATGAAGAATACAAATAATCCAATCAACAAATGGGCTAAGGAAATGAACAGACACTTCACAGAAGAAGATGTACAAGTAATCAACAGATATATGAAAAAATGTTCAACATCCCTAGTAATAAGGGAAATGCAAATCAAAACTACCCTAAGATTTCATCTCACCCCAATTAGAATGGCGATTATCAAGAACACAAGCAACAATCGGTGTTGGCGAGGATGTGGTGAAAAAGGAACACTCATACATTGCTGGTGGGGTTGCAAATTAGTGCAGCCACTCTGGAAAGCAGTGTGGAGATTCCTCAGAAAGCTTGGAATGGAAACACCATTTGACCCAGCTATCCCACTCCTTGGCCTATACCCAAAGAACTTAAAATCAGCATACTACAGAGATACAGCCACATCAATGTTCATTGCTGCTCAATTCACCATAGCCAGATTGTGGAACCAACCTAGATGCCCTTCAGTTGATGAATGGATAAAGAAATTGTGGCATATTTATACAATGGAATATTACTCTGCAATGAAGAATGATAAAATTATGGCATTTGTAGGCAAATGGACGAAATTGGAGAATATCATGCTAAGTGAGATAAGCCAATCTCAAAAAACTAAAGGACGAATGATCTCGCTGATAAGCGGATGAGGACATGTAATTGGGGGTTGGGAGGGTTTAGCATTAGGTTTAGGGTTAGTTTTAGAGTTAGGCTAAGGAGAGCAGTAAGAATGAAGGAAAGAAGGAGTGTATAGAGGGAAAAGAGTGGTGGGAGGGGTGGGGGGGAAGGAAAAAAAATAGACATCATTACCCTATGTAAAAGTAAAAAATAAATAAATTTTTAAAAAAAGAAATGCAGAAATGACAGTAAATAAAGAAAAAGAACTACGTGTATACATTGAAGGGAGTGATATTTATATAATACTTTAGAAACATGATAGGCTATTCAAAGTGTGGGAAGAATTTGTAAACTTCCAGTTCCAAAACTTGTCTGAGAAGTAGAGTAGAGACTTCCCACTCTGCCTGTATTCCTCACTGTTCTAAAGGTAGCAAGTACCAAATTACCTGATCCTGTTTTTATTTGTCATAAATGAATATGAACATTTGAATATAGTGAGTCATGCATGTATGTAATTTGATGTTATTTAAAAATGTTGCTACTTCCTAGGAGAGAGTCACGTAGTCCAGTACATGAGATTCAGGAAGAGGAAATTTGTAGAATTCTTCTGGAGACTTCAGGAAAACCACAGCTAAAACAATGTCCATCAGAAAGACTATGACTTCTCAAACAGCTTCATTCTGTCTGAGAAGAGTAGGTCTGGGATTCTACATTTCTCAAGGCTTCTAAATTATTTTAATACTTTTTGTTTCCCAACCACATTGTACTTAGCCAGTATACACTTTGTTTTAGAAAAATCTGGATGTAGATCTGTTGGATACAAGTTCAAGACATAACAAGATCTAGGGGTGGCATATATTTTGTTTTTATATCTAAACATGCTTTCTGAAAAAGGTGGAGAACTGAAAAGTTGAAGTGATAGAAAGTATAATTCTGTAATAAAATTGCTAAATAGGGAGGAAAGACAAAGTGGAAATAAGCCTATACAGTGAATGTAAAATTGTAAGCATGACAACCACCAGTCAAGAGCGTACTTCAAAACTACTGAAAGGTAGGGAAATGAGGAAGGAAAGAAAGAAGTTAACTTGGTAATTTTGGAAGAAATGATGAGGAAATGCACAGTGGGAACAAATGCAACATTTGCATTGTAAGCAAAAGATTAGATTATTCCTTCTCCAGAGATTATGGGAATCAGGAGGGTGTGTTGGCATGGGAAGACACCTAAGTCACTCATTCTTCTTCTTCCATAACATGCAGGGACATGGATATATTTAACATATTGACATTAGTTATTCATATGAATATATTTTGTTATAGAAATATTGGCTGGACTTTGAAAGAGTGAAAATTTCCCCTTGATTTGTATTTTCCCTCTGATATTGGTGCTGGGAGTGGATCCCATGGCCCTCCCTGAGCAACATACTTGACCCAAATAGATAATTGTTAATAAGGTAGTCATTTCATGAAAGTGCTTCAGAGACTAACAAGGTATACCACAGCAGAGTAATGTTGGGAATAAAACACATTATAGAGTTTACTCCTTGAACACTTTGTTACTTTGAGGATCAATTACACAGGTTTTAAAAAGTAAAGGATATTGATATTTAATCATTCATGGACATCTGTTTATCTTTCCTTTTTTATTACTGTGCTCCAATACATTAAGCTTACTGTACATTTTTTCTTAGATGTTCTTGGTACATCTTCTCACATGAGTGGATCAAGAACACCAAACAACTCAACCAGATGATGCGAGACATGTAGGCACATGGGTATCCAACCCATGTATGGAAAAAGAAGACTATTTTTTATGCACTGTTAGTCTAAAAATAGATACCTCAGTTTATCAATTCACAAAACTTTCTTTGATAAGAATTGTGCATTCCACTGGGATTTTATCACAACTTTTTACTTATAAAATTGCAGAAGAATCTGAGGGATATGGTCCATTCTTGTAATAAAATGGTAGAAATGACTCTGGTGTGTCACTTTGAGGAAAAACGTTGTTACAGTCTATCTGCATCTTTGAAATTTATCCTTTAGAAATGCAGCAGACTTTCCAATTCTAATTCTATTGTTTTTCCAAGTTTAGTGGAACTATTTGGGAAAACATGGCAAATGTCAGTGTTGGTGGCCATGCTTGAAAAAAAATGCTCCATATAAGTACAAGAAAATGATCTTAATCTTGAATGTTTCTATATTTACCTTTATGCCACTGGAATTCCCATTCATTTTAAGGTATTCAGAATTAGATTTTAGACTCCATTAGAAAAATTCACATTAGAGAGCTGGGCATTGGTGCGTGTCTACAGTCCCTGATTCTTGGGATGAAACAAAAGTTTTCCTTGGTTTCAGGAGTTGGACACAAGGTTTTAAAAAGAGAGAACACCTCTCCTTAAAAAATCAAATTTAGTGCTACCTTGATACCAAGTCTATGCAACTAATTTCATTGAATATTTGTTCACCTCTATTTTTCTGTTAATTCAGCACCTATTCACTCACTTGATGAAATCACAATATTTATGTATATTTAATTTTTTTTCTTTTGTCTGTACACTTTGTACTGTGTTTTAGAGAAGAAAATTATTTCTAGGGTAGTTCCTAAGAGCTGTAAGTCTACAGTTACTTACTTATACCTTGAGTTCAGTGTTCTTAATTCCTTTTGTTTTTTTTTTTTTTTCCTTTTCTTTTCAGAGGAAGGGGTTTGAAATCAGAGTCTTTTGCATGCTAAGAAGATACCTTATCACTGAGCTTCACCCCCAGACTTGTCTCATTCATTGTTGAGTCTGGTAGATCCAACAATCCGGACATTACTAACAGAACACCTAAATGGGTGCCCTGAGCCTAGGAAAATATAAAAGTGAAAACCAACTCATTAAACCCAAGCAAATTACTCATTCCCCGTAATTCATCTTACAGATCATTTGATTTTTTTGTAGATATTTGAGCAGAGTGTCATTTACCAGAGAATTAGATTTATACATGAATTTATTCAATAAAAATTCATTTTACACAGGACTCAAAAATATTTTTGTAAGAATTCCTTCATTTCAGGCATGTATCATCTGGATTTTGCACTGTTATCTTGTACTTGTTCATCTCTTTTCCTTTATCCATATGTCCCTGATATTCACTGTATGCACAGCATTTAGAGACATGTAATTATGTAAGCTTCTTTCCCATGCAATTATGTCCATGAAGGATTCCTTAAACAACATTAATGGTCAAATATCTGAAAGTTACCACTAATGGTTCTGTAATATGACATCTGCCTAACTCTCCATCTTTAGCCCTTTTCCCTGTCTGCCCTTTGCTCTGGCATTGTTCCTCACCAATTCCTGTATTTTTAAACAAGCACATACCCTGTTTAATACTTGTCTTCATCTCTTGCTATTGCCTGTCCTGCTCCCATTCTTTCCTGCACTCTGGCTGGCTACCCTTACCCCTAAGTCTCAGTTCAGATGCTACCTCTAGAAAAACCATCCCTGACACCTTTTGGTCCCCTTTTGGAGCATTCACCAGAAACTCAATACGTAATTTGGGGATCAAATAAATTAAGGCTGTTCATACAAAGTGACTCAAACATTGTCCCCATATTTCTAGGTGTAAATAGAGTTGACATGTAAAGAAATAATTTATTCTTCAAGTGGTAAAGGTACACTAGAAAAATCAATAAAAAACTGATAGCCTTAAGGAAAGAAATATTTTTTTTTTGTAGGTACAAAACCCATAATCATGGAAGACTTACATAGCAGACTGACTCTAAAAACTAGAAAAGTAGTTTGTCAGAAAAGTTGACAAATCTATTTCAAATATAAGGAACAGGGATAAAAATATAGAAAGTATCAAGTTTTAAAAGTATTAATAACAAACAGGTTGTTGATAAGTTACTCTTATGAGAAAAGATAGAAAATACGTACAGTGTACACATTTATACTTGTTGTTCATTTGCCTTTGTTTTTTAAGGATGATCTGTTTATTTTGCCCACTTAATACTTGGGTTTTGAATGGTTATCTTTTTGAGATATTTACATATTCTAGATATTAATCCTTTGTTGGAGGAGCAAATGGCAAATATCTTCTCCCATTCTGAAGATTCTTTCTCCATATTCTTGTTTCCTTTGCTGTGCATAGCCTTCTAATTTGATGCTGCCCCACTTAATTGATTATTGATTTTATTTCTTGCCGTTTTTGAGTCTTATTAAGGAAGTTGTCTGTACCAATTTGTTGGAGTGTTGAGTCTATTATTTCTTCTAGCATTTGAAAAATTTCTGATCTAATTCCTAGGTCTTTGATCCACTTTGAGTTTAATTCTGGGTAGAGGGAAGATATGGATCTAGTTGCATTCTTCTACATATGGATATGCAGTTTCCCCAGCACCACATATACAAAAGAGGCTGTCTTTTCTCCAACGTATGTTTAGGCATGTTTGTTTAGCAGCAGATGACTGTATTTATGTGGATTTACCTCTTCGTCTTCTATTCTGTTGATCTCCATGTCTGTTTTGATGCCAATACTATGCTGTTTGTGTTACTATAGTTATGCAGTATAATTTGGGATCATTAGGTATTGTGATGCCTCCAGAATCCCTCTTCTTGCACAAGATTGCTTTGGCTATTCTGAATCTCTTCTTCTGAATGAATGAATTTTAGGACTTTTTCTTCTAGTTCTGTGAGGAACATAATGAACATAATGGTATATTGATGGGAATTGCATTGAATCTGTATAATGCTTTGGGTAGTATGGACATTTTGACTTGTCATTTTATTTGTCAAAGAACATCTTTCCATATTCCACTGTCTTCTTTGGTTTCTTCTTTCAGTGCCTGGAGTTTTGACTGTAGAGGTCTTCCAACTCATTGGTTAGATTTTTTCCCTAGCTATATTTTCAGGCTATTGGGAATGGGATTTTTTTCTCCTGATTTCTTTCTCAGCATATATGTTATTGTAGTATAGGCAAACAATTGATTTATATATGTTGATCTTATACCTTATTACTTTGCTAAATTTGTGGATCAGATCTAGAAATCTTGGGGTAGTGTTTTTGGGTCTTCTAAATATGGTTTTGTATCATTAGCAAACATAAAATATTGGTTCTTCTTTTCTTATTTGTATCCATTTAATTTCCTTCTCTTGCCAAAGCAATGGCTAGAGTTTTTTGGTGAGAGTAGACATTCTTTTCTTGTTTCTGATTTCAGAGAAAATGCCTTCAGTTTTTCTCCATTCAGCATGATATTGGCCTGGGGTTTTTCATATATACCCTTTACAATGTTGTTGTTAGTTTCTTTTATCCTTAGTTTCTCCATTGTTTTAAAGCGAATGGGTCTTCTCTTTCTTTTGGTTAATTTTGTTAAGGTTTTACTAGCTTATTTACCTTTTTAAAGAACCAACTCTATGTTGCATTTATCATTTGTATTGCCTTTAATTCTCAATCACATTAATTTCAACTCTGATCTTAATTATTTCTTATCTTCTACTGATCCTGGAATTAGTTTGTACATTTTATGGCATTTGGGTATAATGTTAGATCATTTATTTGGTATTTTTGCTTTATTTTAATGTAGGAAATCAGTTCTATATATTTACCCACTGGAACTGCCTTCATACTGTCCCAGAGATTTTGATATGTCATATTTCTATTCTCGCTTGTTTCTAATAATTTTTTGTATTTCTCCCTTAATTTATTCTTTGATTCATTCCACACAAAAGTGTATAATTTCATTTCAAGGTGTTAAAATGGTCTCTGATTTTTCTCTGGTCGTTGACTTCTAATTTCATTCCATTCTTATCTGATAGAATGCAAGGAATTATCTCTTTTTTGTATTTGCTAAGACTTTCTTTGTGCCCAAAAATATGATCTGTTTTAGAGAAAGTGAGTTCAGTTGTTAATGGATGAAATATTCTAGAATGTCTCTTAAGTTCATTTGATTAATACTAGTTTTTAGTTCTTCAGAGTCTTAACTTAGTTTGTTTGGATGACCTGTGAAATGATGCTAGAGGCTTGTTAAAATCACCCAATGTCATTGTATTGTGATCTACTTAATTCTTTATATTGAGAAAGGTTTGTTTTATGTTTGTTGGTATACCAGTGGTTAGGACACAAATATTCAAATCATTCTATCTTGCTGTTGGTTGGTTCCCCTAAACAGTATGAAAAAACCCTGTTTGCCTCTTCTGGTTAATTTTGGTTTGAAGTCTACTTTGATATCAGTAGTCCAGGTAGAAAATTGTAGCATTGTTCTTTCTGGGAAGCTATTATCTCACTGCTTCCTTTCTGAAATGTGCAGGGGTTATAACCGAATCTGCTCTGTCATATTCTGTATCTAAAGAACTTTTTACTTATTAGGACAAAATTCCAGAAGCTTAGGTGAAGGAATCAGGGTAATGAAAAGGTCAGAGGAGTTGCTCAAGAACAGCAGATTAAGTAGGGAGAGTTCAGGGAGAGTATTTGAACTCTGAGGAGGGTGACTCAGGGTGAGAGCTAGGTGAGTAAGGAGGGACTGTGGAGGGGCTGCCTAGCTGTGCTGGCAGGGAGATGCCAGCTCACATTGCCAAACCTATGTCCCTGCCATCCAGTGGATTTCAACTGCTTTTGTTCCTCAGGTCCTTCACATCCATACATTGCCTTGTTTGGTGTGCACTGATACCAGCTTTTAAAATATGATAACTCCAAAGGAAGAACCAATTTAAAGAAAACACCCTTTAATTTGACAAGTCATGTACTTGATTGTAAGGAAAAAGTTGCTTCTGGAGTATCTGTCTCTGTGGTAATGCAGAAATATCTTAAACAAAAAGAACACAGTGTTGAAAATATCTTTCCTTCTCATGCATGCTCTGAGTCCCTGGAACATTCTCACTAATCATTTTCTGAGATGCATCTAAGTGAAAATAAATTAGAGCCTGAAAATCACAAATTAGAAACTGAACTTGTTTCTAACACTGAGGAGGAGGATTTTTATAATAATACAGAAAATAAAAAAAGCAAGGGACACAGAAGTTGTTAATAGTTACAATGAAAGAAGACCAAAAATTTGATCTTCAAATAAAACCAACTATGAACAGAAGTACTCCTAGTTGGAATTTAAATGTTGGACATATGCCTGGGTCTAATAAGACGAAAAGCCATCTCAATTCACGTTTTACCTACTCCCAAGGAGTGAATCACTTGACTCAAATGAAAAAGCACAGTATTTACACTGTTAAAGATACTTATAAGAAAACAAAATCAATACAGGGTGTGTTCCAGAAGTCATTATATGATCATCACAGTGCTGACAGCCATAAAAGCATAGGAACTGAATTAGAAAAGTTGAGATTCTTTCTACCACATAGTGACAGAATAATGAAAGAATGTCTAGATGATCACTTACTGCAAGGCAAGGGAAGGTTTAGGAATGAGATAGGCATGGTACAGGTAGAGGTCTTGGCATTAGAAAAAGCAAAAGGTTACCTTCAAAATGGGATAGATGTTCTCTTTGTTGCTACTCTTGGTTTTTCTATCAATTATATTCTGATTTCCTGCTTTTAAAAAGCTCATGTATTAAATGGGGTTATCTAAATATGAAATTGTGTCTAGAAATAGATTCTTGTTCCTCTCTCCATAAATAGGAGAAAACATTCTCATGATCTTTCTTCCTCATTATCTTAAGTCAATCAGTCTTCCAAGTACATATGAACTGGGAAATTTAGTCCTATACCATGTAACCTTCTAAACCAAAATAAGCAAAGAGGAAGTTGCTTACAGAATGTAATAAGCTTGAAGAGTTTTTTGTTTGTTTTTTCCTATTGGACTAAGATTAATTGGCATTTATTTAAACAAAGAAATGGAAATGTCAGGGGAAGGAAGTCATGACTGAAATGAAATATATCCATGTGCCTAGTTTGGGGAGGTGTAACATATATTTCCAGCCAAACTAATCTGTTTTTTGTGCTTCCATCTGTATAAATTTATCTGTTTTACTCAAACTATTTAAACATATTTAGTTCTGCATTTTTAAAATCATTACTGTTAAGAGTTTCTATTTCAGTCAACCCTTTAAGTTGTTTTGGAAAATTTGTTAATTTTGGCATGTATGATGTTATCATATAAAGAAGCATTAAATCTCAGTCCCAAAGTTTTTACTTAATATTGATGTAAACATGAACTTTGAAGACCACTGAGTTTTAAATATAAGCAAAATATAGAGATATCCTTTTAAAATAAATGTAGTGGCATATGAACTGGGAGCATTCCCAAGAAAGCATTGCTTCACTTTGCCTCGGTTGCATTTAATATATCTGTTTAGGTATGAAATTCTGGATAATTTATCTGATCCAGCATTATGAAATTGCAGTATTTTTCTATGCCACCAAGATGCTAGGTAGTGCCACTGGGGAGCTTTGATAGACTCATTAAATCTTTCTTGAATTTACTCCTGGGTAGATAGTGGGGCTAATGTAGATAACCAGTCTGGGAAGCATCTCACTTTCCAGCACTGCAGTTACAAGGCAGCCGGTTTGCCCTGTTCCTTGTGTTGCAGCAAACTTAGTGCATACAGTGCAGTGAGCACCTTCACTGTATTGCTTCCCCTGGATCCAAATGACCAAAAAATTGCAAAAGGAAAGGGGAAGAAAGGGGAAATCTTCTGTGTTTACTGAAGCCCAACAATGATGCAGTCTCTAAATCTGGATGATTCATGTGAGATCCAGGTAGTAAAGAGAAAAGAGGACTCCTTTCATGTCTTTTTCTCTTTGCATCTGCCAGTCATACAAGGAATGTAAATGTTAGATAGCAAAGAATGGATCAAAATATAAGCATAGAATGAAGAATTGTTCTATTTGATATTTTGAAGAATTCTGTTTCCTCCACTCAAACAAAAATGAAGCAGAATTTACAAAACTTTTCAATGACATTTTATAAAATTAAAGGAAGCACAAAATATTTTATGGGCTGAAATAATGACAAAATAAGTCAGGTGGTAAAATCAAGGATGAAAACAGAAAAAGAAACCTTTTTATTGAAAAGTATCAGTTTTTTTAAAGGTTGAGGTTAAAAATAAGGAGCACCCAATTGAAATAGAAGAATCACAAAACCTATGTGAAGGTGCTGAAGAAGATGATGATGATGATGAATCAACTGAACAGAGAGAGAGCAGAAAAACTGATCATGAGTGTTTTTCTCTTAGGAAGTATCAAAAACATGATGGGTAAGCCTATGGCAGTATTTCACCATAGATAATTGTTATTCTCTAAATCTCATACTAATTTAGTGTAATGTTCATGATTAAGAAATATTAAACTTTTTTTTGTTTGTACATGAAATAAAGACATACCATTTGTGTAATCATACATTTACATAGGGTAATGGTGTTTGATTCATTCTGTTATATTTTCCTTCCCCCGACCCCTCCCACCCCTCTTTTCCTTCTATACAGTCCCTCCTTCCTCCATCTTGCCCCCCTCTCATCCCCCATTATGTGTCATCGTCCGCTTATCAGTGAGATCATTCGTCCTTTGGTTTTTTGAGATTGGCTTAATCACTTAGCATGATATTCTCCAATTTCACCATTTGCCTGCAAATGCCATAATTTATATATATCACAGTTTCTTTATCCATTCATCAATTGAAGGACATCTAGGTTGGTTCCACAATCTGGCTATTGTGAATTGAGCAGCTATGAACATTGATGTGGCTGCATCTCTGCAGTATGCTGATTTTAAGTCCTTTGGATATAGGCCAAGGAGTGGGATAGCTGGGCCAAACTTTAACTGGGAATGTTCAACCTTGGAAGGTTTCCAGAAAAAAGAAAATAAATGATGAGATACCATTTTATTCCAAATGTATTGATGAAAATTTTATTTACAAATTAATAACCAATGTTGAGAACTGTGAGGAAGAAAACATTCTCAAACACTGTTCCTACATTAAATTGTTCAACACTTTTGGAATTGTACATTAGTGACATGTACCAAAGATTCAAAATATTATTCCTCAAACCTAAAAGCTTCACTTCTATTACTATATCCTTCTTGGAATAGAAAAGATGACTTGTAAATGCATTACCTGAATACACATATTAAGGACAAATATATGTTATACATAATACACAGTAAGTGAATATATCTAATATGCATAACAGGTACATTAAACATATAATATATATGTTAAGGACTTTTATATAAATATGTACATTAATATGTATATTAAGGGTGTTTATTATAGCACTGTCATATTAAGTTGGAAATAGACTAAATACTCATTAGTAAGGAAGTAGGTAAAATGCCATTTCCATAAACTAATGCAGTATGAACTCATTTAAAAAATGAGGTTGGTTCTATGGCATACTGATAATTTCACAATTAAAGTATACTTACAACAGTTTAATGATGCCTCTTAAACACATTTTGTTCTAATTCTTGGGAATTATCATGTAGCTGTGATTTTGCTTGGTGCTCTAAAATGTCAGGTGTATCAATTTAATAGTTGTTTGGGGAAAATGGAAGGTTTTGTTTGTGCACAACAGAAATGTGAACAATTGACAACCTAGTATCCAATAGTGCTTTGGGATTTTAAAGTTTTAAAGCATACAAATCTTGTTTCCTCATATCAACAGTGGCATTAAAAGTGGATTCTGTGCTGAGAAAGTATTTGTGAAATGTACAAATAAACTAGTGAATAGATAATGATGCCTGTTGATAAATTTCTGTAGAAAAAATAAATCTCTAGTTATTGAAACTGATCTAGGTTTCCACAATTGCCTTAAACTCTTAATTTAAAAAATATTGGCAAGATTCAAAAATTATTATTTATAATTATCACCAGATAAGGGATGATAAAGTAGACTGATCTGCTATTATAAGTCTTAAAACATTTTTTATAGTGTATTGTGAAACACATGTTTTAGAACCTGAAACATGTATTCTGGGTTTGCTGCTGACCATCTGTATGCCTTTGAGCAAGTTACTTGGCCTTTCTTTGCCTGGTTTCTTCCCTTATAAATACCTAATATGCTATCTGCCTTGTGGAATTGTGAAGATGCAAAGAAGTTGAACCCATATAGAGTGCTGGAAACATGCAGAGTGGTTACATAGTAGGTTTTGAGAAACTAACTCATATTATTATACAAAAGGATTTTCCCTTGTAAAAGGCTTTAAGTCCTGTTTTACTAATGAGTTTGAGTCTTTAGTAAAAGTTTGTCTTTTATTTGGATTACAATTGCAAAAATGCTGTATTTCTATCAAATAATATAAGTACCATGATACTTTTGCTTTGACTGTCAAAAAGTGTGGTCTGAATTTTACTTTTCTTATGGACTTATTGTTAGTATTATTCTTTGTCCCTTAATGTTTCTCTTTCTGTTCATGATACTAGAAAATGATTGAAATTTAAATAACCTGTAAAGTTTATGAATAGGAGAAATAAATTACAAAGGTAGAGATTTTACATAAAAAGATAATAGACATTCTTATTTACATGTTAGTATTTACCTGAAAGGATGTTATGTGTGTGTTTTTTTCTTTTTTCAGGCTCACAGAGAAAGCATCTAATGAAAAGGGGAAGGTATTGTTAAAAATAATAAAAGGTAGTATTTTATTAAAAAATGCACTCTGAAAAAAAGTGCATTGTAATATGTAACCTGAAAAAATTAGAAAATCTTTTGTTAGGTTAAGACTTCTACTTTGAGAAAGTGATTAGTAAACAGTCACAATTGATAAAGGACAGAAACTAACTCTTTTAACAGGTACCTGTATTGTTGCATATAAAATGACAATTGCTCCCTCCCATGAATTTAGTACATGGTATATATATTTGGGGGACATATTGAAATCATATTTTTTATAATTTATTTCTATTTTTAATTTTTAAAAATTATTTTTCATACATAGGGTAATAATATCTGTCATATTCTACCATCCTTCACATCCCCATCACCCCACCCCTCCCCTCACTCCCCTCTGTATAATCCAAAGTTCCTTCATTCTTCCCTCCCCTCTCCTCACTATGGATTAGCACCCACTTAGAGAAAGCATTTGGCCTTTGGGTTTTGGGATTGACTTATGTCACTTTAGCATGATATTTTCCAGCTCCATCCATTTACCTTCAAATGCCATATTTCATTCTTCTTTAAGGCTGAGTAATATTTCATTGTGTATATGTACCATATTTTCTTTATCCATTCATCTGTTGAAGGGCATCTGGGTTGTTCCATAGTTTAGCTATTGTGAATTGGGCTGCTGTAAACATTAATGTGGCTGTGTCACTGTAGTATGCTGATTTTAAGTCCTTTGGGTATAGGCCAAGGAGTGGGATAGCTAGGTCAAATGGTAGTTCCATTCCAAGTTTTCTGAGGAATCTCCATACCACTTTCCAAAGGGGTTACACCAATCTGCAGTCCCAATATCAATGTATGAGTGTACCTTTTTCCCCACATCCTTGCCAACATTTATTATTGCTTGTATTCATGATAATTGCCATTCTGACTGGAGTAAGATGAAAGCATAGAGTAGTTTTGATTTACATTTCTCTAATTGCTAGAAATGATGAACATTTTTTCATATATTTGTTGATCGATTGTATATCTTAAGTGTCTGCTCAGTTCCTTAACCCACTTATTTCCACAATCCCACAGTGCCGGGGACTCGAACCCAGGCCTTAGCCCACTTATTGATTGGGTTATTTGTAGTTTTGGTGTTGTTTTTTGAGCTCTTTATATATTCTGGAAATTAGTGCTCTATCTGAGGTCTATGTGGTAAAGATTGTTTCCTATTCTGTAGCTTCACTCTTCATATTATTAATTGTTTCCTTTGCTGAGAAGAGGCTTTTTTAGTTTGAACCCATCCCATTTATTGATTTTTAATTGTACTTTTTGGGCTTTAGGAGTCTTGTTAAGGAAGTTAGGTCCTAAGTTGATATGATGAAGATTTGGTCCTACTTTTTCTTCTGTAGGCACAGGGTCTCTCTCCATCCTAGTGCTTAAGTCTTTGGTCCACTTTGAACTGATTTTTGTGCAGGGTAACAGATAGAAGACTAATTTCATTTGGTTACATATGGATTTCCAGTTTTCCCAGCACCATTTGTTGAATGGGCCATCTTTCTCAAATGTATATTTTTGGCACCTTTGTCTAGTATGAGATAACTGTATTTATGTGGGTTTGTCTCTGTGTATTTTACTTTGTACCATTGGTCTACATGTCTATTTTGGTGCTAATACCATGCAGTTTTTACTATTGTTTTGTAGTATAGTTTAAGGTCTAGTATTATGATGGCTCCTGCTTCACTCTTCTTACTAAGGATTGCCTTAGCTATTCTGGGTCTCTTAATTTTCCAAATGATTTCATGATTGCCTTTTCTATTTCTATGAAGAATGTCATTGGGATTTTTCATAGGAATTGCATTAAATCTATATCAAACTTTTGGTAGTATGACCATTTTGATAATATTAATTCTGGCTATCCAAGAACGTGGGAGGTCTTTCTGTCTTCTAAGGTCTTCTTTAATTTCTTTCTTTAGTTTTCTTTGTAGAAGTCTTTCAGTCTTCCACCTGTTTTGTTAGATTGAGTCCCAAGGCTTTGTTGTTGTTGTTGTTGTTGTTGTTTTTTGATGCTATGGTGAATGGGATAGTTTTCCTAATTTCTTTTGCAGTGGATTTGTCACTTATTTATAGAAATGCATTTGAGTTATGGGTATTGATTTTATATCCTGCTACTTTGCTGAATTCATTTATGAGTTCTAAAAGTTTTCTGGTGGAAGATCTTTAGATCTTCTAAATATCAAATCATGCAAGTAGGCAAACATTGAGCTCTTCTTTTCCTATTTGTATCCCTTTAATTTCTTTCATCTATTGAATTGCTCTGGCTAGAATTTGAAGGACAGTATTGAACAGAAGTGGTGAAAGAGGGCATACCTATCTTGTTCCAGTTTTCAGAGAGAAAGCTTTCAATTTGTCTCCATTTAGAATGATGTTGGCCATGAGTTTAGCATAGAAAGCTTTTTACACTGTTGAGTTATGTTCCCACTATCCCTTGTTTTTCTAGTGTTTTGAACATGAAGGAGTGCTGTATTTTATCAAATGCTTTTTCTGCATCTATTGAAATGATCATATGAGTCTTGTCTTTAAGTCTATTGATGTGCTGTATTACATTTATTTATTGATTTCCATATGTTGAACCAACTTTGCATTCCAGGGATGAACCCCACTTAATCGTGGTGCACTCCCTTTTTAATGTGTCTTTGTATGAGACTAGCCATGATTTTATTGAGAATTTCTGTGTCTGGGTTCATCAGAGATACTGGTCTGAAGTTTTTTTCCTTGATATGTGTTTGTCTGGTTTTGGTATCAGTGTGATACTAGCCTCATAGAATGAGTTCCTTTCTATTTCATGGAATAATTTGGGGAATATGGTTGTTAATTATTTTTTGAAGGTCTTGTAGAACTCAGCAGAGAACCTGTCTGATCCTGGGCTTTACTTGGTTGGTATGCTTTTAGTGGTATCTTTTATTTCACTGCTTGAAATTTATCTGTTGAAACTGAGTATGTCCTCCTGATTCAGTTTAGGTAGATCATATATCTCCAAAAATTTGTTGATGTCTCTGAGTTTTTCTATTTTATTGTGGTACAAATTTTCAAAATAATTTCTAATTATCTTCTGTATTTTAGTAGTATCTGTTATGATCTTTCTTTTTACATCATGAATTTTAATAAATTGAGATTTCTGTCTCCTCTTTGTTAGTGTGGCTAAGGGTTTATCAATTTTGTATATTTTTTTCAAAGAACCAACTTTTTGTTTTGTCAAGTTTTTCATTTGTTTCTTTTGTTTCAATTTCATTTATTTAAGCTCTTATTCTATTTATTTCCTATCTTCTGCTACTTTTGGTGTTGATTATTTGTTCTTTTTCTAGGGTTTTGAGATGAAATGTTAGGTCATTTATTTATTGACTTTTTATTCTGTTAATGTATGAGCTCAATGCAATGAACTTTCCTCTTAGCATTGTCCTCATAGTGTCCCAGAGATTCTGAAATGTTGTATTGGTGTTCTCATTTATCTCTAAGTAATTTTCTATTTCTTCCTTGGAAATCATATTATTTTATAGGTCAAAAAACAAGCCAATGCCATGGAAGACCTTGATAACTTAAACCAATCATCTGAAACACCCTCAAAGGATTTTGAGTTGGTTTACCCTAACTATAAGAAAATTTTGCTGTTGATTGAACAACACAAAACATCATGTAAAGGTAGGACCTTTTCATAAAAATTAGGCCTTTTACGTATATTATAGTAATAGATGCTCACATTGCTGGGCACTGCACTGTGGAGCAGTGATGTGTTATCTGTTCCTATCAGAAATATACTTTATATTAAAATAGATGGAGAGCTATGTTACACTCTCAGTCAGAGAGCTATGATAATTCCAACTGTGCTTTTCTTTGTGAATGCACCCCAACTGCTTTTGTTGGTTATGTTGCTCTCTTGTGCCTTAATCATTATCAGATCAGGTTACCATTGTCTCTATCTGAAGTCTGCAGTACCTTAGACCTGCTTTTCCTGCTGCCTGGTCTCCTGAAACCATGCTCAAGCCTGCTATCATAATTATATATTTTTTAAAATTCAGAGCTGATGATCATGCTAACCCCTCCCTTGAAACTTAGCTCTCACTTATCTTTGTTATAAGATTAAAGATTTAAATTATCTAACTTTATCCTGCATTTCTGTATCCCAACCAGTGTCTTAGATTTTGACCTTGCAGTACAGCTTTTTGTTTTCAAAATCTTTCATGAGGTATTATTGAAATATAATAAAGTTCACATATATAATATGTGGGATTTGAGAAGTTTTGACGTATGTATTAAACGTGTTTAAATACCATAATCAAGATGTTGTTGCTGAGATTCCATCTCATTCCAGTTAGAATGGCAACAATCAAGAATACAAGCAAAATAAATGTTGGTGAGGATGTGGGGGAAAGGGTACACTCATACATGGTTGGTGGGCTGCAAATTGGTTCAAGTACTCTGGAAATCAGTATGGAGATCCCTCAGAAAATTTAGAATGGAGCCACTGTTTGTCCCAGTTATCTCACACCTTGACATAGGCCCAAAGGAGTTAAAATCAACCTACTACAGTGACACAATCATACACTGTTTCTTGGAGGTCAGCTCATAACAGAAAAGCTATGGAAACAACCTGGGTGACCTTCAATGTATTAATGGATAAAGAAAATGTGGTAGATATACACAATGGAATATTTCTCAGCCATAAAAAAGAATGAAACTTTGGCATTTTCCAGTAAATGGATAGAACTGGAGAATATCATGCTAAGTGAAATAAGCCAATCCCAAAGTACCAAAGGCCAAAAGTTCTCTGTGATACGTGGATGCTAATCCAAATCAAGGGAGAGTGGGTAGAGGAAGAGCAGAAATCCATCAGATTAGACAAAGAGAAAAGAAGGGAAGGGAGTTGGGAGGGGAACAGGAAGGACAGCAGAATGAATCAGACATAACTCTCCATGCCTTGTATTTGAATACATGACCAGAGTAACTACATCATGTACAACCACAAGAATAGGATCCTAAATAGAATAAGTTATACTCTATGTTGTATAATTTCCCAAAATACATTTTACTGTCATGTGTAATGAAAAAGAACAAATTACAAAAGACAGTTAAGAAACCCATTACTCACAAAATAGTTTTCATGCCTCTTTATATTCCCTGATTAAGAAACTATCAAAGTGTTTTCCAAAATATTTCCACCATTTTCTATGCCCATGGTATGAGAGGTCCTATAGTTTTCTATCTTGAATATCACATAGTATTATCCATTTTTACAATTATAACCATTCTAATGGGGGTGCTCTGCACACATATACACATCAGTATGGTTTCAATATGCATTACACTAATGACAATTAATGTTGAGCATGTTGCCCTGAGCTCATTATTAATTTGGATAACTTTTTGGTCATTTATTGTTGGGGTCCTCTGTGTTGTGTCCTACGTGGAGGAGGAAAGTGTTGATTGCCAGAGGAGGATGTTGGCGGTTTTTCTGTCCATTTCTCAAAAAACTTATCTACTCAATAAACACACAAGACCCAATACTCTTTTTATGAGAGAGGGGGTGTAAGGGGTCTGGCCATACCAGCTCTGGCCTCTTTACATTAGACCTGAAGTAGCCCAACTCTCTTTTATTCATAGACACACAGGTAAAGGGGGCAAGGACGGGGAGGAGCTTCTTCTGTGATGGACAGGATAGGCTGGAGTTAGGAGAGCCATCCTCTTAGGGGGAAAATTCCAGAAGGAGACAGGGAACCACTCCCGTGCATCTATGCAGTTCCTAGAAGCCAGGCCTCTGCATCCCATTGCTTAACCTAGTCTGATTCTGTTAAATAAGGATGACTTCCCACAATTTATCCTTTCAACTCTCTTTGTTTATTTGTTCTTTTTAGTTATACATGACAGTAGAATCAATTTTGATATATTTATATAAGCATGAAATATAATTTATTCCCATTAGGATTCTAGTCTTGTGGGTGTACACAGTTGAGATTCACTGTGGTGTTACAAATAAGTACATTGGAAAGACTTGTCAGATTCATTCCACTATCTCTTACCACTTAAAAAATTAGTTTCTTTCATTATTTGATGAGGATGGAGAGTTCATTATATGATCTGGATACCATTCCATTATCAGCTATTCTTTTAGCAAAATGTTTTCACCACTTTGTGGCTTGATATTTTCTCCTAACAGTTTATTTTTAAGAACTTCAGTTTTAAATTTTGATGAAGTCTAACATATATTTGTTCAATTACAGATATTGCCATTTGTGTTATAGCATTTTAATTTCTTTTGTAAACCATTTTATTTTTAGCTGACACAGTAATTGGATGTATTTATGGGGTAAACTGACATTTCAATTCATATATATAAGGTGTAATAATAAGCATGTTTCAGATATCTGTCACCTCGATTATCTTTTGTCTCTTTTAGAATCATGCATAATTCTTTCTAGAAAATAGATATTATGAAACCATCCTAGGTGCCCTTCAACAGATGAATGGATAAAGATAATATAGATATATTTGTTGTTGATTTCTGATCTGATGACTTTGTAATTAGGCAACTTACCGTGCATTGTTAAATCATTCTGACAATCTTTAATTACAATTTATTGTATGATGTTATCATGTGTTGTATTTTGGTGAGAAGAAAGGTGGTGGTGAACTCTTCTACATTCTGGCCGACTTTCTGCCTACTTTTTCTCTCACTTACTGAATAAGAGGCTTTGGGCTCTTAGATGATACCTGTACATTTGCTTATTACTGTGTGTAGTTCTATCAGTTTTTTTTTTTTTTCGTGAATTTTGCATTTGTATGGGGTACATAAACACTCAAGATTGTGTGTCTTCTTCATTAATTGAATCTTTTATCACTGTGAAATGACCATGTCTATTGCTGTTAGTGTTTTGTAATTATACCTTTAAATTGCCATTCCTGTTAAGCCATATTCTACCAAGTGTCAGTATGGTTTGTCTTCTTCATATTTTTAACCAATTTGTGTCTGTATTAAAAAGGTATTTCTTGTAGGAAATTTATGGTTGTAGGGAGCATATTTCTTCCAGGAAGTGTAGTTGAATCAGACTGTTTTGTCCATACTGCCTTTTAATTGAAGTTGTTAGAACTTTTTGATTTAATATGATTGTTATATGCATTTGACCCTTGAGCAGTCTTGGTGTTAGGAGAGTCAACCACCTCTGCAGCCAAAAAATCTGAGTGTATATTTGAACCCTGCAAAATCAGAGTTACTAAGGGACTGCTGTTGACCAAAACTTCCTTCATAATATAAACAACATTTTGTATGTTAAAGGTGTTGTGGGGGGAGTATAAAAAACTGTGAGAGATCACTGCTTACAGTGATAGTCAATTTACTGGAGGTAAACTGCTCCCATGGAGTTGATTAGCTCAGGTGGCCTTTTAAGCAGATGCTTGTAACACTTGAGTTCACCTCAATACCCATAAGAGGTGACTACAAAATTACTAGAGTAGTGTAGTTATGTACTATGACATTTCCTGACTTCTCTGAGTTGTTTCAAATTGTTTCTAATTTCCTCAAAAAATAAACAAATCCTTGTATAAGACAACCCACAGAGTTCAAACCTGTTTTGTTCAATGGTTAATGTAGTTGAGCTTACCTGTCATTGTGCTCTTTGATTTCTGTCGGTTTTCTTCCCTACAAGTGTAATTTGTGTTTCTTTTTTAATTATATCTTTCATGCCTCCTATTCTCCTTTTGAATTTTATTTTGGAATTCAGTTAGGGTACTGGTAATGAGCTTGATTCTTCCCAGTCTTGTTTTTATGATTTGTCAGGTGATTAACTGGTTATGAATTCTCCACTACTGGGACTTGTTGATGACTCTTCCCATGTCTTGTGAAATATCGGATATTCCACACTGACTGGTAGGAAGAGACACTCTTCCTGGCACTCTATGAACCGAAGGCAATTTCCTCCAATGCTTTGCAGTACTTTTGCCTTTGATCTCATGTTGCTTCTTGGCACTCATGGGTTTGTTGTCCACTGGTCTTCTAAATATTCAAAAGGGTCCCTCTGAAGATCTCCAGGATTCTCTCTGTACTGCTTTCTCCTCTCCTGCTCTATCCTGAGATCTCTCTGTGTCGTGGTTTTACCAGAATCTCAGTCCCATCATCTCAGCTCAGGGAGGCTGATAGACTCTACTGCTTGTTCTCCTTGAGTCAGGGCTGGAAGCTCTCTCACAACAGGGAGATGGCACACTTGCAAAGCTTACATCATTTGTTTCCTGTCTTCCGGGGAACATTGTCCTCATTGTCTGAAGTCCACTGTCTTGAAAATTGGTATTTAATGTATTTTGCCTGTTTGGGTTTGGGTATTTCAGGTGAGTATGTGTTACTCCATTTTGACCAGAAGCAGACTGCAATAGAGCTTCATTCAGTGCATGCTGTATGTTGACTGGAATGCTCTTCTTCACCCTCTACCCAGCTACTTCCTAATCATTCTTCATTTCTCTGTAGATTTGATTCCATTATGTGATTACAAAACTGTTTCCTTACATTATGCATTTTTTTGGTCTTCTCCTCTACACTTTAAGCTAAAGAAGAACATGGGTCTGGTAGGTACTGTCTTATTCCAAGGATGATTTTTAAGTTGTTTATAAAGTACATAATAATCAACAAGATCAGTTGAAAGTGTCACCCAGAAAGAAATAATTAAAAGTGTAATAACAGGAATTAGACTCCATGGACTAGCCTTGGGTTATATTAAAGTGCTGATATGTATTGTGTGAAAACATGTGAAGGTGCTATATCTTACATTGTGCATCATTTCTAAGAATATGTTCAATGTTTCATGAAGATAAAAGCTTATTTCTAGTAAACTTATAAACTGGTTTGTAAAAAATACATTTTTTAAACATCTTTAAATTATATTTATAATTGAGAAGGAAACATGACTTTGCCTGAAAGTTAAGTTTCAACTTGTCATTTTACAGAATCATCTCTAAATTCCTTTTGCATAATTTCTACCAGAGTTAATTATAACAGAATCTTAACCACTAATGGAATGTTCTTTATTACCTTTCTGTGTCTAAATCTTCTATATCTATATATAGAAATATCCCCTTTGAGAAAGATTGAAGAAGAAAATAAAATACAAAAACATGAAGGGAAATGTATTTGAGAACTCAGAATTTTGATTAGGATGATAAATTAACATGTGAAGAGCCAGATCACAAAATGAACTTTTCACTTTCTAGCAAAATGAATTTTAAGATAACCTATTTAACTGCAGGTGTGACCTACAAGAAGAAGAGAAGAGGAGAAGTAATGCTGTTCAGTTTTTTTAAAAAATTAAGACCAAGTTAAGAGAAAAAGAAGAGGATTATAATAAGGAAAGGGAAATAAAAACACAACTTGAAATCTCTCTTAAAACAAGAGATATGGAACTGAGTGCTGCAAGAAATAAGTTAATTGAGGTAAAGTAATCCTCAGTAAAGTCTCAGATTTCTTATTTCAGCATTAATTGTTTCAGCACAATTTAATATATGTAGTCATGTTTCACTTAATGATTAGGATAAGATCTGAGAACAATAGCATTGTTTAGTAATTTCATCATTATGCAATCATAAGCTTGTACTCACACTCACTGAAGATGTCTACCCTGCAGTATACTCTTATGATTCCACTGTTATATATCCAGTGTGTTGTCTATTAAAGAATTGTTATGCTATGCATGACTACATTATATAGATTTAAAACAAAAGACCATCTCATCCTAAAGATAAGTGATGGCCTTTATAGTTAAAATTATTTATTGCAAATGTTGACATCTAATAGATGCTCAATATGATTTCTGAATGTAGTAATGGAAGGTGAGTAGAGTTAACTCACTAACATAATTGTTAATTTGGGCATTTTATGTTATAATATAAGCTGAATCACTTTGAAAATATCAGGAGACTTGTTAAATGTTTTGTAAAATGTTGTATTTCATGATACTGCCTCAGTCTGCATTTAAGACATGTTTCTGCTCTGGCCAGTTTAGCTGTCATTTATGTGATTAAAATTTGAGCTATTCATGTGGTATAAAGTTCCACATGCCTTAATAGGCTCCTTCTTTCTAAAATATATTTATTAGAGTACCATAATTATACATCATATTTGGGTTCATTTTTACTAAATCTGACCTCAAGGAATTTGAATTCAAGCCCCTTTTCCCCTCTTTCCTCAGTTGCTTCCTTCCTGCTAGCCTCCCTTTCTTCTCTATTAAATGTCCTTTCTTTTACATATGCAGAAAGTGAAATTCCCTTTGGTATCTTTATATATGATCATAGTGTGATTTTGTTAAATTTAGTCCATTTATCTTCTCCTTTTCCTTCCTTCCTTCCGTCCTCTCATACTCCTACATCTACTTCACTATTCTTTCCTATATCTTTATGATCTCTGACCCCTTCCCCCACTGCCTTCTTTCCCTTATTTTGCTCTAACTTCCACATATGAAAGAAAACATTTAAACTTTGTTTTTCTCAATCTGGTTTACTTCCCTTAGCATGATTTTCCCTTTTTCCATCCCTTTGCTAGCAAATGCCATTCTTTCATTCTTTTTTAGGACTGAGTAAAACTCCATTGTGTATATTTACTACATTTTCTTAATATATTCATCCATTGATGAACATCTAGACAGGTTCCATAGTTTGGCTACTGTGAATTGTTCTGGTATAAACACTGAAGTGTATTGCTATGGTATGCTGATTTTAGATCTTTCAGACATACAAGGAGGAGTGGGATAGCTGTGTCACATGTGATTCCATTCTTAGTTTTTTGAGTAATCTCCACATTGCTTTCCAGGGTGGTTGTATTAGTTTGCTATCCCACCAACAATGTAATAATGTACCTTTTCCCCCACCATCCTCACCAGCATTTATCATTATTCATGTTCTTGACAATTACCATTCTGAATGGAGTGTGATGAGATCTTAGTGTATTTTAATTTGCATTTTCCTAATTGCTAGAGATGCTGAAGGTTTTTCTTATGTTGTTGGTCATCTGTGTTTCTTCTTTTGAGAAGTTTCTGTTTCATTTTTTTGCTCATTTACTGATTGAACCACTTGTTTTTTGTTGTTGTTGTTGTTTTGTTTTTTTGTTTTTGTTATGTTTTTGTTTTTGTTTTTGTTTGTTATTGATGTTTTTGAGTTCTTTTTATTTTTTGGATATTAGTCTCCTGTCTAAGAAGTAGCCAGCAAAGATTTTCTCCCATTCCGTAGACTCACTCTTCACTCCTTTACTTATTTCCTTTGCTGGTCAGAAGCTTTTTAATTTGAAGGCATCCCAATCTATTGATTCTTGGTTTTATTTCTTGCGCTTTAGGTGTCTCACTGAGGATGTCAAGAACTGAACCCATATGATGGAACGTTGACTATACGTTTTCTTAGAGCAGTTTCAAGGTTTCTGCTGTAAGTACTAAGTTTTTGAATGATTTTGATTTGAATTTTGTGCAGCATGAAAAACTGGGGATCTATATTCATTTTTCTACATCAGAATATCCAGTTTTTCTAATACCATTTTTATAAAGGCTGTCTTTTATCCAACATATATCTTGGCATCTTTGCCAAATACCTAATGACTATATAAATTTGGGTTTGTCTCTGTATCTTGTCTTCTATTTCATGGTCTTCATGATCTATGCTGCTTTTGTTACTATAGCTCTGTAATATGATTTGAGATCAGGTATTGCAGTGCCTCCTGAATCACTTTTCTTGTCAACAATTGCTTTGGCTATTCTGGTTCTTATTCTTCCACATGGATTGTAGGACTGTTTTCTCTAGTTCTGTGGAAAAAGTATGGGAATTGCATTGAATGTGTATACTGCTTTTGGAAGTATGGTCATTTTAACTATATTAATTCTGCCTATCCAAGAACATGGGAGGTCTTACATCTTCTGAGGTTGTCTTCAATTTTTTTTTTCTCAATGTGCTATGATTTTCATTGTCAAGGGCATTTACTTTCTTGATTAGGTTAATTCCCAGGTATTTAACTTATTTATTTATTTATACTATTCTGAATGGGGTTGTTTTCTTCATTTCTCTGCTGAATCACTGTTAGAGTATAGAAAAGATATTGATCTGTGAATGTTGATCTTGTATCCTGCTACTTTGCTAAATTTATCAGCTCAAAAGTCTTCTGGTGGAATTTTTTGGGTCTTCTAGATACAAGATTTTGTCATCAGCATATAGTAATAGTTTGACATCTTCTTTTCCAATTTGTATTCCTTTAATTACCATCTCTTTCCTGATTGCCTTGGCTAGAGTTTTGAGAACTAAATTGAATAGCAGTGATGAGAGTGAATGGTTCTATCAGATCATAATGGAATGAAAATATAAATTATCAGTAAGAAAATAATGAAGAAACCACATAAAGACATGGGAATTAAACAACACTCTTTTAAATGAAGAATAAATCCAAGGAGAAATTTTGAGAAAAGAAACCAAGAAATTCTTAGAAGCAAATAAAAACCAAGATATGACATATCAAAATCTTTGGGATAATATGAAAAAAGTACTAAGAGGAAAAATTCATTCCTTTGGAAGCCTACATTTAAAAAAAAAAAAATAGACAGAACCCAGATAAATAAGCTTATATGCCACCTCAAATCCTTAGGAAAAGAACAAATAACTTCAAAGTCAGTAAAAGTCAATAAATAATAAGAATTAGAGCCATAATTAATGAAATTGAGAATAAACAACAATTCACAGGATCAATGCAACAAAGAGTTGGTTCTTTGAAAAGATAAATAAGATTTATAAACCCTTAGCCAAACTAACCAAAAGAAAGAAAGAAAGAACCAGATCAATAAAAGTAGAAATGGAAAAGGAGATATTACTACAGATACTTCTGAAATCTAGAGGATTGTCAGAAACGATCCAATAAATTAGAAAATCTAGAAGATATTGACATGCTCCTTTTTTATAACAGTTTCTGGAGTTTTTATTTTATTTTTATTTTTATTTTTTATTTTTTTATTTTTTTTAATTTGAAAGTGCTGCTTTTAATTAAGCTTTTAGACTTACATCCCCCTAGTGGCAGGAGATAAAAAACTTACTGAAATGTATCTATATTTTAGAGGGACAAAAATGACACCCAGAGGCAATTTTTTAGAGACGAGAAAGCCAGAATATTGTAAGATGGGATTCTGGCAAATCATTCTTGCAAGCAACAGAGATAGACAAGCAAAAACAAAACAAAACAAAAAAAGCCTTATTACTTTCCTCTTGTTTTTAAAAATATATGTGTATGTATTCATATGTGTACATGCTTTAAACAAAAGCTCTATGCATCATGGAATGTGTAGAGAATTTTAGTGTCATCTATGTGTATCCTTAATGTACATATTTTTGGGATGGGGGTATGTTTATCCCATTGGATAAAGTACCATTCTTATTTCAACTAATCTTTTCTGCAGCAATTCAGTAGTCCCTTTCACAATGGCTTCATCCAGAGAAAATACTTTTAATATATTTCATAGCAATCGATAATTTTCTCATAATCTCTAAACCATTGCTACTAACAATAGATGTTCTAGTTTGGGGCAGTGATTTTAATCCCTTGGCATGTTAATGTCGAGGTCTACTTAAGAGTCCCACTAGTAAGCCAGGAGGAACAGTGTAGCCAGCAGAAACCTTAGTGTGAATATTCTTTCCTCCATTTTGAGAAGTGAAACAGTTTGCTCCAAGTAATCTCCTCTTTCCATACAAAGAGTTTCTGAAAACACCAATTCAGCATACCATATATCTAATGAAGATTTATTGGTACTTATTTCATTCCTAATAAAATAGGTCACTGTGTTTTCTCTATTTTGTATTTCCTCATATTTCAAAAATTACAATGAAAAAATAAATATTACTGAACAGAAAACAATCTCAGGATTTTCTGAGAAGAGCCTTATACACTTTATTTGCTGTTAGGATTTTGAACCATATATGTTTAGAGTACAGAAATTACTGTCTTGGAGGATGAGAACTACAAATGGAATCAGAGGACTGAGAAGAAATTCTGAAGCCTATATCCACTTTTTGTTATTTGGGGGGGGTCTTTTTGTTGTTTTTCTAATTTGTTAAACAAAATAAGCCAATCCCAAAGAACCAAAGGCCAGACCTTTTCTCAGATATGCTGATGCTAATTCACAAGGGGGAGCTAGGGAAGAATAGAGGATTAGGCAGAGGATAGTGAAGGGAGGGGAGGGGACTTGGGTTTAGGAGGATAATAGATTGCTTGCACTTTCAGCCTCACTCTTCTTTTCAGAATTGTGGATTAAAAAGAATTCACTGGTGTATGTAGAATTGCTGAGCTTAGTGCCTGAATTTATCAATTATCAATAGATGTAATTCTTATAATGAAGTAAAAATATGTTAGAAAAGTAGAATATATGTAGAACATTTTCATGAAAGGAGAACCAAAAGAAGTTTGTGAAATTTTTATCTGTCATATATATGTACACTAAGGCTCTCACTATGGGTTGACTCTACATCTAAGTTATCAGAATGTAAACAGTTTTGTAACATGATCAAACCTATTTTTTTTTAAATTTCAAGTGTAAATGGACACAATATCTTTATTTTTTATGTGGTGCTGAGAATTTAACCCAGTTGCCTTACACATGCTAGGCAAATACTCTACCACAGATCCACAACCCCAGTCCCATGGTCAAGCCTATTAATCACTTATTCTAAGTCTTGAGTCTGTTGTAATTCAGGAAAAGTGTTATTAATTTTGAGATTCTTAAAAATTACCATTTCTTTCGTATTTTTATAGATTCCTTTTCTTCAATTAACTTCTTGAACTTCTGGGAATGGTATGCTCTTATAAGATCTGAAGTTTAGATCTAATTTTTCTCCAGTTGGATATCCATTTACTGCAACCCTTTCACTGTACATATTATATAGGTTATCTTTCTATTTCAAAGTAAATCAAATCATTTTACTGAGTGTTAGCTAAATATCACCTTGTTTTTGCTTAGGTTTCCACTAGGGATGAAACAGGAAAACAGCTGTTGGATAAACATCACAGGATAAAGAATATAGTCACTATAATGAGACCAGAAGTAGACACAATAAAACATGAGAACCAAGAAAAGGAAAAGAAATACCTTGAGAGTATTGAAATTATAAAAGGAAAGTATGATGAACTTCAAAAGACCATCAAACTAGAGGAAGAAACACTTAGAATATATTCCAGTATAATGAACAATTTAATAATATGAAAGTTGAGATTACAATGCTTATATTTCAACTGGAGTATGAAAAACAAAACAGGGAAAGACTAGAAAAAGAAGTCAAGTCATACCGTGCCCAATTCACTGCTGTTCCCTCCCATCTTCATGAAAGCCGGACATCAAATGGATACCAAGAACTTACTTTCCAGAGAGCCAGAGATGAATATTTGCATTCACAGGCCCAGATAAATTTTGATCTCTCTCACCTCAAAATTAATTATGAGGAGGTTTCCCAAGAACTTACTAAGTATAAAATAAAAGTCAGTAGCCTACAAAGTAAGCTCCATCAGACAAGACATGCTCTTAAAGAAATGACATTGGTTTTAGAAAATGTACAAAGAGATCTAAGGCAGACACAGTGCCAAATGGAGGAAATTACACACACATATCAAAGTGAACAAACTAAAGTGAATAATTATGATGGGAAGCAGGATTCCATGGAGAAGAGATCGCATTTGCAAAATGAAAATACATTTTCAACAGCAATTGCGTGAACTTCACAACAAATCTAACAGTAAAGACACAGTATAATACATATCCAGCAGGAATTTCATGATATTGTAGAAAAATTTTGAGCTAAGAATAAAAAAAAAATCTCATTCTGGTAAAAAAAATTGAGAAATTAAGCAACAAATGCAATCATTTTGAAGAAAGACTACTTCAATATGAAAATGAGAAAACAAAAGTAAGTTTCAAGCATGAAAAACCCATGAATTTCCTTTGAAGCAAAATTTAAAGTAATGTTTGAATGGATAGAGGGCTGATTCTGTTGTAAGAGTGACTGGACATGAAGAGAATGTAAGAGTGGTTGGACATGAAGACAACACCTTCTGTATCCTTAACAGAATTCAGAAATAAATGTTTATCTCCAGAAGGTGAATTGATGTTTGTGGTGATATTTTTAAAAGAAATATGTAAGAGTTAAGTATTATTAACATACAGAAATAATAAGGTGATTTATACAATCATTAACACAAATATCAGGTGGTAGTGAGACCACTTCAACATGAACTGGCTTCACTACAATTTCATCTGATTATCACCTTAATTTAGAAGAGAAGACACAGGATTTAAGAAGAAACCAGATTAAGTCATAAGTGAAGTATCATGAAAGTGAGCATTTAACAGTCAATCTGAAGTTTTTTAAACAATAAAAAGTGTTTTAGGATACTAATTTCAGAGCACGGCATTCTTTGGCTTTCTATTATAATTAATTTTATTATCTTAATAGTGAACTTATTTATTCGTTTTTGTTTATCAGAACTAGGTGTTGAACCCAGGGCCTTCAACATGTGAGGAATGGACTTTCTCATATTAATCTTATAATTCTGATACTTGTCATACTACCTGACCATATGAATGTTGAACTGAAAAATGAAGAATGGGGAAAACTGAAGCTCTGATACTTAGTCACAGTGATAATTAAATCAGTGTACAACTATGGGGAAATGATATCTCATAGTAATGCTTTACAACATGAACAGTAACAGTGAAATTTTTGACAGAAAGAATGCAATAATAATAATTGTTTTCCATTCGCTACAGAATTTGAACCTAGACTTGCTAGACCTTCTGCAAATATAGTGTAGTAAAAATATCTACTTATTTAATAATCATTTTAAAAATCTTTTGTACCATGTGTTTTACTGCTTTCAAATCCTGACTTTATGTTTTTAGTTTATGTTTCTATTAAGCTTATTTTATATTTCTGATTTAACATTTCAAGTTTGCTTTTATTTATCCTTTCTATACATTTAGTTTTCCATGTTTCTTAGTTGTGCTTTTTAAATTATTTCTACTTTTTTAACTTTATTTTTAATGTACTTATCCTAGTTGATCATTAATTAGTAAATTTATATTACTCATTTTTGGACTTTTAAAAATAAATTCAGAAGACTGTTTTCTTTCAGTACAACTTGAACTATATTCACTGTGAAATATTTCTTTATAGGATATTATTTGGTCATTATTCCAAATTACTCTTTTATCCAGAGGCTATATGGAAAAGTGTTTGTTATATTTTTCCACTCAAGTGGATTTAAATTTTATTTTTGGCAGTGATAATGGTTATTTGGATGTATATGTGGAATACATAATTTCACAAAGTTGAATAAAGTGAGCATTTATTAAATTTTTAAAAAATATTTGAATCTTTCTTGGCATCTACAATTAAGTTTGAATTGCAAGTATGCAATCATTTCATTTTTATATACCCTAACCACCCAGAAACCTGCTGATTAAACACTACCCTAAGAACCAAGTGGTCATTAGTAACTTTATGAATCTAAATATCACATTATTGGTGGCTTATTTGTATTCTCCAATTTTTATTTCCAATATGGACCTAAAGATTTACACCAGCATTATTTTGCTATGTCCAACACTGTGGCCCATAACAATTTTTATTTTTATTAAAATTACTATAGTGTATTATATAGTTTTTTCAGTTTTTTACTGGTGCATTGTAGTTGTACACAATGGTGAGATTTGTCATTACATATTCTTGCATTCATACAATATAACAATATAATTTGGCCAACATCACTCTCTAACAATTCCCCGCCTCCTTCCCTGCCTTCCTCCCTTTGATCCCTTTCCTTTACTGATCTTCCTGAGATGAGACCCACATTTCTTTACCTTATTTCTTTCTAGCTTCTTGCATGTGAGAGAAAACATGCAACATCTGACCTTCTGAGTTTATTTTATTTAACATAATCCATTTTGCTATAAATGACATAATTTCATTTTTTTTTTCTGGCTGAATAAAATTCCATTGTTTACACAGGTAACATTTTCTTCATCCATTCACCTACTGATAAACACCTAGACTGGTTCCATAGTTTGGCAATTGTGAATTGTGCTACTAAAAACATGGTTATGCATGTTTCACTGTGGAAAGATAACTTTAATTCTTCAAGATAAATACTGAAAGATGGTAGAGCTGGGTCATGTGGTGGTTCCATGCCTAGTATTTTGAGGAACTTCCATACTGATTTCCATAGTGGTGGTACTAATTTGCCATCCCATAAAAATTTCAAAAGTGTTTCTTTTCCTCCACATCCTCTTCAGCATTTATCATAGGTATATTTTTTTAATAAAGATAAAATTTTATTTTGGCTCACAGTTTTTTTAAATTTTTATTTTGATTTATTGTACACAAATGGGGTACAATTTAGTTTCTCTGGTTGTACACGAAGTAGAGTCACACCATTTGTATAATCATACATGTACATAGGGTAGTGATGTTTGTCTAATTCTATTATTTTTCCTTCCCCCATCCTCTCTCCACCCCTCATTTTCCTCTATACAATCCATCCTTCCTCCATTTTTGCCTCCTTCCCTCTTCACTTTATGTATCATCATCCACTTGTCAGAGAAATCATTCAGCCTTTGGGTCTTTGGGATTAGCCTATTTCACTTAGCCTGATATTCTCCAACTCCATCCATTTACCTGCAAATGCCATAATTTTATTCTTCTTTATGAAAGAATAATATTCCATTGTGTATATATACCACAGTTTCTTTTTTTATTATTTTTTTTAATTTAACCTTTAATTTTTACAGACTGCATTTTGATTCATTGTACATAAATGGGACACATTATTTCATTTATATGGTTGTACACAATGTAGATTCATACTATTGGTGTATCATACATGTACATAGGGTAATGATGTCTGTCTCATTCCTCCAAAGTGGAATCTTCTTCATGTTGACTTAGGATCAGACTTCCTCAACAAGACTCCTAAAGCACAAAAAATTAAAGCAAGAATCAATAAATGGGATGGACTCAAACTAAAAAGCTTTTTATCAGCAAAGGATACAATCAAGAATGTGAAGAGAGAGCCTACAGAGTGGGAGAAAATCTTTTCCACACGCACTTCAGATAGAGCACTTATCTCCAAAATTTATAAAGAACTTAAAAAACTTTACAACAAAAATTGGGGTTTTTACAACAAAGAACCCAATCAACAAATGGGCCAAGGAATTGGACAGACACTTTACAAAAGAAGACACACAGGCAAATAATAAATATATGAAAAAGTGTTCAACATCTCTAGTAATTAGAGAAATGCAAATTAAAACAACTCTAAGATTTCATCTTACTCCAATTAGAATGGCTATTATCAAGAACACAATAATAGATGATGGTGTGGATGTGGGGAAAAAGGCACACTTTTACATTGCTGGTGGAGTTGCAAATTGGTGCAGCCACTCTGGAAAGCAGTATGGAGAATCCTAAGAAAATTTGGAATGGACCCATCTTTTGACCTAGTTATCCCACTCCTCGGTTTATACCCAAAGGTACATCCATGTTTATAGCAGCTCAGTTCCCAATAGCTAGATTGTGGAACCAACCATCTATGAAGGTCATCTAGGTTGGTTCCACAATCTAGCTATTGTGAACTGAGCTGCTATAAATATGGGTGTAGCTGTATTACTGTAGTATGCTGATTTTAAGTCCTTTGGGTATAGGCCAAGGAGTGGGATAGCTTGGTCAATATAGGTGTATTCTTGATATCTGTCATTCTGAGTGGTGGTGAGAGGAAATCAGTATAGTTTTGACTTGCAGTTTTCTTATTGCTAATGATGTTGAACATTTTTTCATATATTCATTGGCCATTTGTATTTCTCCTTTTGAGAATTTTCTGTTTACTTCATTTGCCCATTTACTAATGGTGTTATTTGATTTTTTTGGTGTAAAGTTTTTGAGTTGTTTATGTATTCTAGATATTAATGCTGTGTCAGAAGAGAAGCTAGGGAAGATTTTCTCCCATTTTATGGGCTCTTTTTTCACGTTCTTAATTGTTTTCTTTGCTGTGTAAAAACTTTTTAATTGGATGACATCCCATTTGTTAATTCTCAACATTTCCTAAGCTTAGGTGTCCTAAAATGTTTTGTTATACTTTTCCACTACAATGAATTTAGAATTTATTTTTTGTTGATGATAATGTTTGTGTGTGTGTGTGTGTGTGTGTGTGTGTGTGTAATACACAATTTAACAAAGTTGAGTAAAGTGAGCACATGCAAAATTTAAAAATATTTAAAACTTTCTTGGCACCTACAACTAAATCTGACGTGCAAGTGCACATCCATTTGAGTTTTACGTATTCACACTGCCCTAATGCCAGCTGATTAAACAGTACCCTAACAACCAAGTGGTCATTAATAACTTTATGGAATTAAAAGTCACTTATTAATGGTTTACTTGTATTTATTCAATTTTTATTTCTAAATATGGACCTAAAGTTTTAGGCCAACATTAATTTGCCATGTCACTGTGGCCATAGCAATGTTTTAATGTATTAGAAGTATTATAGTGCAATCAACATTATATACTTTATTAAAGTTTTCATCTTAAGCACTGACTTATGTTCTTTTCCTATGAGAAAGAATGTCTAAGGATTAAAATATGTCCCCTTTGTTTGTTTATGCAACTTTAATTTCTTGGAAATAGTCTTAAAATTAATGTTTCAAATTCTATTATAAAGAACTTTGTTTCCCTGAACCATTCAACAGTAAATTTCTGACAAGTGCCATCATTCATGATTGCTGAAGTATTTCTGGTAAGTCAGAACGTGCTCCATAATTTCCATACAACTTTCATGGTGAAAAGTTAATACTAATACATTCTATTATAATACTTTCTATCACTTAATCCTCAGATTCTTTTCAAGGTTTTTGACTTGTCTGATAGTGTCCTTTATAGCCAAAGGGATTACATTCAGATCTGGGGGGAATGCACTTAGTTGTATTCCTTGGATTCCTGAAGTCTTCTCCTTCACACTTTCATGTGTTTGAAGCCACTCATGAAAGAGAATATCCAAAAAGAAATTGTCAGCCAAGACATACCAGTTTGAAGAGCACTCCAAGACAAGTCAGAAGCAAAAGATGATATGTACCGAAAAATTGGACTTAAAATGAGACATCTTAGTATTTATGTAAAAAGATAAGAGTGACAAAAATACTTCAGGCTTAAAAGTTCTAAATATTGGGCTGGGGAGATAGCTTAGTCGGTCGAGTGCTTGCTTTGCAAGCATAAGGCCCTGGGTTTGATCCCCAGCACTGTGCAAAAAAAAAAAAAAAAAAAAGTTCTAAATATTACTGACAATAAAAAATGAAAGACTTAGGAAATCCAATATCAGGAATAAGCTGTGAAAAATTTAAATGATCACTAAATTTGTAGCTCTCAATCTTTTTTTTTCTCCCCCTCTACAGCAATTAGTATGGAACCCAGGGTACTGTGCAATTAAGAAATAGTCCCAGCCTTTATTTTTAATTCATTGTCAGACAGGTTTGCACTAAATTGCCCAGGATGCTAAAAATTTGGACTCCTTCTGCATCAGCCTGGGGAACAGCTGAGATTTTAGGCATGCAGCACTGTACATAGTTTCTTAATCGTAAGAGGAAAGTGGGGAGTCAAGTGAAACTACAAAATTGGTAAGGAAAAAGAGAAGTAACCACAAGTCTAGAAGAGAGATATTTAATGTTTTTATTAATGCATTAGAGTTATACATAATATGGGGTTTCTCATTTTACATAACCATAGCATTCATGTTTTACCAAATTAACAATGCTAAAACTTCAAAAATGGTACAAAAATAATTATAGGTGATTGGAAATTTTAAAGACTATAATTAGAATGTTTGTAAGAAGAATCTACAAAAATATATTCTAAAAAAAAATCCAGAAGTGAAAAGAAAATTCCTTCTCAGATATTTAAGTCTAATCAATATAAGAAAAATCTGGTGATCATCTCAATAGATGAGGAAGGGAAAACTTTGGTAAGTACTTTTCCACCCCTCTGGTACTTGGGATTTGAACCCAGGGCCTTGTTCTTGCAAGGCAAGCACTCTACCAACTGAGCTATATCTCCAGCCCCTTTGGTAGGTATTTCTAATCAAAACAGTAGTGAGCCTTAGTTTATGGAGCCTGCTATTCTGGGGGCCATCTCCAGACTCCCTCTTATATGCTCAGGAGGCTCATTTGGTTTGGGTGCAGGTGCTGGAAGATCTGAAAAAGACACTGGAAAACTTGAAAGCCAGGAAATGATGGTGGAGTAGAGGAATAGTGCACTTCCCTGCAGTTTCTAAGCTCAAGACCTTAAAAGCAGGAAGACTTCTTCTCAGCAAGGTGGTCAACTGAATTCACTGAAAGTCAACTTTGGACAGCAAAATAATCATAGAGACACAGAATATTGGGTACTGTGAACACAAGTTATAATATGTTAGAGACATGCCAGCTTGGTTGGCACTGGTGTCACCAGCCCATGTCAGAGAGAATGGGGAGCGCAGGAAAAGAGAGAGGAAAACATGATGAAATTGGCTCAGTGGAACCTGTGGAACAGAGATTGAAGCTGACCTTAACTAACCCAGAGACAGTTGAGGAAGTTGTTGAATGAAAAACAAAATTAATTGACCAAGGAGTGGAGGGTCCAATCAGAATCAGTGTTGCACTGGCAGAAACTATTTTTGAGTGGCCCTGAAGGAGTGTAGAGGCTGGAAAAGTATAAGGAAGTTGCCAGCCTGACACAGCAGTTGTCTATTGTGGGGTCCAACATATGTCTGGACCAGCATGATTAAAGCAGGGCAGAAAGGAATGTGCTAGGATGATCCAGTCGGGCATACTGATAGGACAGAGCTCCCTTTGTTACTGACAACCCATGTGAGCATCTCGAAAATGACAGTAATGCATCAGACAAGCATGTGTGTGTACTGTAGGTCTGATCCTGGGAAATTCACTATCATGAAGATGGTATATGTGAAGCCTTTTGAGGTTTAGACTACTCACCCCAAAAGTGGAAATTTTTAGCAAATATCGGTATCTTTTCAGAACAATGGTGGAGACCAAATCTCAAATACCCACCAACAGATTTGCCAAGGGTCAGTCAAAACTAACCTCCAGTTACCGGAACTTCAATTTTGAATTCTATACCAATCCCACTAAGGGAATACACCAATTGTCAACACTTCCCAGTCTATCCCATCCTGTAGTTGGAAATGGGACACCTAGAGTTTGATAACCAGTTTGGCTTCTGGTCACAATGACTGGCAGCTTGGGAGAAAAACTAAGATGTGGGACTAACCCCTATTTTTGACCCAAGCGTTGCAGAGACCACCCCTCACAATAAACACAAAGAATGGAACATCAGCATAAGCAGTTAACTTGAATCTTTGCCAATTGTTTTGATCACCTCAGTAGAAAGAGCCTATTGGTTTTTTCATCAGAATATTTTTTCAAGTTCCCATGCTTTTTCCTCCTATATCTTTAATTTTTATTCTATTTTACTTATTTATTTGAATTTTTAAAATGATTTTTCCATCCTCTGTGACTGTGTGTGTGTGTGTGTGTGTGTGTGTGTGTGTGTGTGCGCGTGCTCACTGCATGGATATATTCAAATATATACATATATATTTATTATTTAGCTTTGGCCTGACTTTGGTATGATAAAAATCTTCCATGGATTTGGTTTGTCTTGATCTTTTGCTTGCTTGTTCATTCCATCTTTTTTGTTGTTCTTACTCATTCTTCACACTCCTCCTCTATTCTCTACTAATACCTGAATTTTTTTATTCCCTCATCCTCTCTTCCTTTATTTCATTGCATTTAGATACTTTTTTACTCCTCCATCTTTATAGCCATTATTTGCTTTTCCTCTGCTCACTATTTAAATATTTCAAACTTTCTCTTGCTTTTCAATAGTTTCTCTACCCTTAAGGAACTATAATTCCACTAGTGGAATTAGTTTTTGTAATTCTGACCCCATTTATGTTGCTGTGATTATTAATACAGTGTACAACATAGCAGACCCCTTATGGTTAATGTCAGATTTAGTTTATGGTTGTTTATTGTAAGCACTGATATCAAATGTTGACCCCACCATTCCTCTACGGATGGTAATTAGTGTTAGAGATGTCAAAGTAGACACCAGACATTTTTTTTTAAAGCCATACATCAGTTGTTAACAGTATTGCTGGTCCTTGATTCCCCCTTTTTCAAAGAGGAGCTGGGAAATAATTGGGATAATTCAAGTTCATAGCAGAAAGACCCTACTGATGAGCAACAACTCTGCCAAATAAGAGTGAACCTCACTAGTCTGACTTGAGCCTTGGCAATACTTCAACAAATAGAATAAGGGAGAAAAACCCCAAAACAACAACAATGCCCGAAATAGGAACAATTAGTGGGGATCATCGGGTCCCCTCCTGGACATCTACTCATACGGCAAAAACAGAAGTCCTGAGGATAAAAAAAAAAAAAAAAAAAAAAAAAAAAAAAAAAAGACAAAAGGATGCACACATAAATGAGGGGGAGAAAAATCCAACAGAACTGATATGTTTGAAAGCATGAGGAAACAGGAACACTAACCTCCATCCACCTCCAAATTTACAATTCCCCATCAAAGGAACCTACAGATATGGAAGTGAATAACACAGAAAGGCTAAAAAACTGATTATTAAATGTTCAATGAACTCAAAAAAGGCCTAAGAAATTAAGAGAGCAAATACAAAAAGTGAAATATCAATAAGAAATAGAGATACTGAACAAAAACTAATAAAAACTCCTGGGAATGAAATAGTCAATCGAATTTAAAAATTCACTGTAAAATATCATCAGCAAAATGGATTGCATTTTCACAATCGTCAACTTATGGAACCAATCAAGGTACCCTTCAACAGATGAGTGGATAAAGAAAATGTGGTATATATACACAATGGAATATTACTCAGGTATTAAGAAGAATGAAATTATGACATTTGCCAGTAGATAGAAGAAATTGGGGAATATCATGATAAGTGAAATAAACCAATCCCCCTAAACCAAATGTTGAATGTTCTCTGATATGTGGATGCTAACCCATACCAAGGGAGATTAGGGAGGGGAAGTGTAGAAGTTTGTTGGATTAGGCAAAGGATAATGAAGGGCAGGGAGGAGAATAGAACAGGAAAGTCAATAGAATGAATCAGATACAACTTTCATAGGATCATATATGTGACCAGTGTAACTAACTACACATCACATTCAATCACAAGAATGGAATCAAAATTGTAATGGGATGCACACCATATACAAATAATCTATCAAAATACACTGTACTGTCATGCATATCTAAAAACAAAAAAAAGAAAACAGATTGCATAGAAAAGAGAGCTTCAAGTCTCAAAGAGAATTTCAGGTTCTGAAGACATGGTATATAAACTTGAATGCTCATT
>NW_025920137.1:158704-223497 GCF_902686445.1 Sciurus carolinensis | reverse complement strand
TGTATGTGTGACCCTCAGTTATTGATGGACAGGCTCTGGCCACCTGTTTGTTTTTCCTTTTGTGAATGCTTCTGTCTTCATATATTTGTACAACACACATCAGGGTAATCAGAGACATCTCACTGCTTGATCTACAGTTCTGGGATTCTACATTTTCTTCAGATGTGTCTCTTGGCATTGCAGTGAGAAAGGAAGCAGATGCCCGGATGAAGAGAAAGGAACAAAGAATTCTGGAATCTTCTGTCCCTTAGCTTACCTCAACTCTGCTGAATGGGCTTAATCTACATCATATTATGGGAGACAGCTTAGAATGTCTACATTGCACACGTTTCCATTTCTAAACTGCTGCATTTGTGTTGGCATAGGTCTCAATCAATTTGATACACTATCCAGAGTTTTCCTTAGAGGGAAAACAACATTTCCAAATTCTCTGGTTTCGATATTTAAGAATGAAGTCACTGGATTAAGTTAAATCTTTCACAGAAATGCTATGAATGTATGTAGCACTCTCCTGCATGTCTGTAATGTCACTGGTTTTTACATGGGAATAGTTTTGATTTTAATATGTAGAAACAGATTTTATTATCATTAAGAAAGAAGAAGCAAGTGAGGCTAAACAAGAATCCTGATCACATAAAACACAGATTAGTCAAATTGGATTAGCTTAAATCACTTATGATTTGAGTTATGTATCAGTAAAATGATTGCCAAGGTACATAAAGAGATGTTCAGTAAAACTGAAAGATATTTAGGATTCCTTCAATAAAATTTTTTATCATATGTCACCAGATTTCTGGTAATTGAATGCAGTCACACAAAGATCTTCTCAGGAAATATGGAAATGACTATTTGAAGACAAACATATAACCAAAAATTTCTAGCTCTGTCTGAGATATTGTGAGCCATCTGTGAAATATTTTTAAAAAAACTTAAAATCTTCTTTGCATTTCAGTAATTTAAGTATGATTTATTTCAGATACTAATCTTTCAATGGAAATATTTGATCTGCATTTAGATTTTTATTACATTTACTATTGGAAAAATAAATTTGTATACCCTAGTTATGCCAACTGCTTTTCAGGTAGTTTTCAAATACTTGAATTGAACCTTTGTTTCTTAATTTAAATTTTTATTAGTTAGAATGAATTTAAAGTATAAATTCAGTTGTTTAATTATGAGTCACATCTCAAATTCTCAATAGACCTGGGGATATTGGCACACATAATCCCAGAGGCTAACAAAGCTGAGGCAGGAGCATCATACATTCAAAACCAGCTTTAGCAACTTAGTGCAGCCTTAAGCAACTTAGATCCTGTGTCAAAATAAAAATAATTAATAAATAAAAAATAAATAATAAATAAATGAATAAATAAAAGGCCTGGAGATGTGCTTTCATGGCTTTAATCCTGAGCACAAAATAATAATAATGATTATAATAATAATAATTCTCAATAGACATGTGACTAATGGATATCATATTGAACAAACTAGTAAGCTCTAAAACCTCTTTAAAATATATATTATAAAACTAGAGGAGAATAAAAAACCCTGAACATGAGCCACATTAATTTCCAAATGTAACATTTTCAAATTCATTTTTAAGGCCAAATAACTTAATATGCATATGAGTTGGTTTTTAGTTGGATAGCATTATAGATGGAGCTTTATAGTACAGAGTAATCATGTCCAATGGTGGAAGGAAAGTTTAAACTAAGGTTATTCAAGTCCATAGGGAAAATGGTTGTGTAAATTGGGAGGAAGGAAATTTTGGGTATTAATGCAGAAATCAATTTAAGAATCGAACAAATAATTAAAACCTTAGTTGGGATAATATGAAAAGGAAAGCACACTTTAGATTTTGCCAATAGGTCAATTAAGGTATAAGCCATGAGAAATGATCTAACTGGTGGTATACTAAATTTTTTCCTATTATACTCCTCCTTTGTAGGGTCCACTAGATTCTCAGTGGTCTGCAGAGCATAGTGTTTTTACAAATGGTTATTTGATGTTCAGTCAGTTGGTTGGATATTGAGCAGTTTTGCATCATGTTTGACAGAAGAGGAACCAAGAAGTTAAAATGATATATGGATTTTCTGCTCTCAGGTCAACCTGGGTACATTAGACAGGACACCTAAAGAGAAACCTGAGGAAGGTTTTCAGTAAGTAAGCAGTAGGGTAAGGTTCTCTGTGGATCTCTCAATCTGCATGTCTTATGAGCAGGGCTGCCTTGGCTCCAGGTTATGTTTTCAGCAGGGTTTCTATGGTGAACAGGCTGGGAAAGTAAAGATGGTATTTTCCCTGGAGCAAAAGCTTTGCATGTCTATTGTCCATGATAAAAGGTTGGAGATCCTTAAGTTAAGGATCTTCTGTGTTCACACAACCTGTGCACTGTTCCTGGGAGATGAGTCACTTGGGCCTCTTTACATAACCCCATGGGAATACGGGGCTCTGAAATGGAAAAAAAATTATGGCTCTACTATTATTGCTGTAATAAGCTAAGTGTTTTCTCTGACTCAGAAATCCTATCCTCTTATAGCATATGTGTGCAAATGGCAGGCTAAATTGATGGTGCTCAAAGAAGGTAAAATCTCACTCTTCGAAATTGTTGATAAATTTTACTATTTTACTTTTACACTCATTAAAAATAGTTTGCTCTATGATTCCTTTACCTTGGGATATTTGTTATTGTGTCTTTTATGTAATGGAACACAGCATTTGTATTAATAAACTATGTAGATTTAAGTTTTAATTAGCTCTTCAAATTAAAACTCATCAAAATTTGCATCTTCCATTTCAATGTAAATTTTAATAATGTTTTAAATAAATATTTAAACTTTTAAGATTTTTCTATTAGATCACAAATATTTTAAAAATTTCAAATTTTAACATCATGTACACCAGTTAAGAATAGCGTTAATCTGACTTTTAAAAGATATTATAACCAATGTATACATCATACTAACATGGGTTATACCATTATGTCCTATCAGGTTTTGAAGAACTATTTAAATGAGGAGTAATAAACTGCTACTTAGACTAAGAATACACCATGGGCCATTGTACTGGACAAAGTGTGAACTAATTTATTTTCAAATAGTCTTTATTATAATAATGAGAAGCATTTATCATAATAATGAAAAGTGTTGGTCATAATAATTTAGCAATGCATCCCGATATTTAAATAAAAATAGTAGTCGGTTGTGAAATATTTTTAATTCAAATGAAATTTCCAAGTTGTAGAAAATGCTTCCTTTTTGTAATGGAAATATTTTCCCTCTACTTTTAAGTCAGTCTTGGTAGATGTATTTTGGTGTGAGTGTAAAAATTATTTTAGTATCATTAAATCATTTCAGTGTTAACTTTATAAATTTTATTTTCACCCTCTGGAGTACAGAAAAGTTTTTGAATATGAGCTTGTGGAAAATATTTCTATCAGAGTGCTTTTTTATTTACTTGCCTATTAAGAGATTTTATTGAATGTTTGTAATAGACACAAATTAGAACAACTCTCTAGCTTCCAAGGTCTCCAAAGACTGATGGTGGTACTTTCTTTTCTTTTGGTCATGATAGATGGCTTCCAGGACAGAAAGTGATGTAGCATAGATCTAGCATATCTCCCTCCCAGAGGTGGTTGTTCCTCCAATTTCTAGTTTCCCTGAACCTCAATTGCTGCACCCTTCTTCAGATTCCATAAGCCTGGTCAATGTCCATAGTTACAATTTTTCTTATTAGAATGTGTTTCTGATTGCTTTCAACTAAGCAGTCATGATTTGTATGTGTTAGGCAATGGGCATTTTTTAAATGAATAATAATGGGCATGATGAAAAATAAAGAAGTCACAAGTGTCATGCAATTGAGTGGAGACAAGTAAATCATCAGGTATAAATCATGAGATAGATGATTGCTAAGGCAAGAGTAAATGATGGTTTCCCTGAGGACATCAGAGTGACTTTTGACTCAGTCTCATTTGTCAGGTACAAGGGTGCAGAGAGCTAGATTCCTCCATTTTCGTTCACTTCCCACATCTTCATTTTCCCCATGATGAAACTGATTGGAATAGTCTGCACTGAGCATGGCATTCTGATTTTTCCACTCCTCTTGGCCATCTTTATCATCACCATGTCCCTCAGCAGCCACAGCCCACCCAGGACAAAGAGGACCATGGAGAAGTAATATTTGCCCTGTTTCAGCTACTCTTGTTAAAATAACAAACATTTATTATTTTTTTTTATTATTTACATGCAGTGCTGGGGCTCGAACCCAGGGCCTCCCACGTGCCAGGCAAGTGCTCCACCACTGAGCCACACCCCCAGCCCAACATATTTTGCAATAGTCTTTTAATACCAGAAATTCTTTTCATAGGTAATAGAGCTTTTATTTTTATAAATTAAAAGTGTGAACAATGCTTGTGATTTGAAGGAGGGGAAAGGTCAAGGTATTTAGAAGGTAAGAGTGTGTACAGTCTCCCTTCTGTGTTCATTGGGCATTTCTCCAGGACCATCTCTGGATATCAGTATCTGCAGATACCAAGTCCTTTACATCAGACCATCTGTTTACAGCCTCCTATACACGTAGAATTATCTCTAGATTCTTTGTAATATCTAACGCCATGTAAATGCTATGTAAGTTATTGTTACATGGCACCATTTCCGAAAAATAATGAAAAGAAAAATGCCTGTCATGTTCAGTATAAACCTCAATTTATATTTCTCAAATATTTTTGATCCATGGTCACTTGAACTCATAGATGCAAAACTCATGAATACAGAGAGATGATTGTATCATACAAATATGCTCAAGAATGACTGCTTTAGAGTATAATGAACTAACTGTTTATACTTCTCTGTATAATCAAGGTGAATATGGTAGCTAAGAATACGAAATTATACACATGTTTTTAAATGACTACTTAGATGCTATAATCAGCTTTCCCACTGATAACGTAATTGTCTAAGGTAATGACAGGGCCTTATGAAAGATCCAAACAAGGCAAAGTACACTTACAAAGTTAGCTGCCCCAGGCATTTCTTTGTAGCAATGCAAAGCTGACTGATGTATCAACGAAGATAGAAGGTGACACTATGAGGCAGTTTTTATGTGGGGACTGTTTCCCAATTCCCCTGGTATCCATGGTCATTGAACAGGTCAAAGGTTTTTCCCTACAAGTGGGCAGGAATGACATGATTCCAGTCCAGGTCAAGAAATGAAGGAATGGATGGGCCTCTTCCACTCTCTTCATTTCTTGCTACATCCAGAGAATTCCCAAGACTTAGGGTATTGTGGGACTACAGACTGAGTGGTGCCTGGTTGTGGAAGCACCAGAGGTCTAGATGAGCAGGAATACTGCATCAAATTATTGCACGAATAAAAAATGAACTTTAAATCTAACATCATTGAAATAGATCCTTATTTTTAAAAGTGATAACTTTTTAAAAAAGTATGATTCTATTAAACATTAATAGTAATTGCAATACATAACAAGAAAATTTTTAAAAATCTTCTGCCTAAAGTTTGAGCTAAAACCTACAGGTTCATATAAATAATATGATTGAAAATAAATGACTGGGGTAGAGGATGTAATTCAATGGTAGAATGCTTCCTAGCATGCATTATACCTTGGATTCAATGTCCAACACAGAAAAGAAAAGAAGACTTATGTAGACAGACCAAAATAATATTAAAGAAAGATATACAGCAATGTTACTATTGGTTAAAATAAAATCCAAGGAAAGAAACATGACAAAGACTCTTAAAAACTTTGAAATCATTTGAAAGAAAAATAGTGCCATTGATTTGCATTCAAACAATTAAGAATTTCTAATTTATGGCAATAATTAATGAAACTACCAGGAAACTTGGCAAAAGCCTGAAAATTTTAAGAAAAATTTTAATATATTCTGCCAGAAAACAAAATTTTCATAGACAATAATAAATGACCCTAAGTAAGTACTGAATATCATCATCAAGATCTAAATTATAGGTATGTGTACAAAATATATTTTTTATTTTTTTTATTTTATTTTTACAGATTGCATTTTGATTCATTGTACACAAAGGGGGTACAACTTTTCATTTCCATGGTTGTACAAGATGTAGATTCACACCATTTGTGAATCACACATGTACATAAGGTAATGGTGTCTGTTTCATTCCACTATCTTTCCTTCTCCTACTCTCCCCCCACATTTCCCTCTACACAATCCAAATTTCCTCCATTCTTCTCTCACCCCCAAACTCCCCCTCTCCTGTCATTTATCATCATACACTTGTCAGAAAAAACATTCAACCTTTAACATTTAACTTAGCATAATATTCTCCAACTCCATCCATTTACCTTTATTCTTCTTAAAGGCTGAATAATATTCCATTGTGTATATATACCACAGTTTCTTTATCCATTCATCTATTGGAGGGCATTTAGGTTGGTTCCACAATCTAGATATTGTGAATTGAGGTGCTGTAAACATTGATGTGGCTGCTTCACTGTAGTATGCTGATTTCAAGTCCTTTGGGTATAAACCAAGGAGTAGGATAATTGGGTCAAACGGTGGGTCCATTTCAAGTTTTCTGAGGAAACTCCATACTGCTTTCCAGAATGACTGCACCAATTTGCAACTCTACCAGCAATGTATGAGTGTGCCTTTTACCCCATATCCATGCCAACATCCATTATTGCTTGTGTTGTTGAAAATAATCATTCCAATAGGGGTGAGATGAAATCTTAGGGTGGTTTTAATTTGCATTTCTCTACTAGAGATGTTGAACAATTTTTCATATATTTGTTGATCATCTGTATATCTTCTTCTGTGAAGAGTCTGTCCAGTTTCTTAGTCCTTTTATTGATTGGGCTCTTTGTATTTTTGGTGTCAAGTTTTTGAAATTCTTTATAAATTTTGGAGATTAGTGCTCTGTCTGAAGTGTGTGTGAAAAAAATTTTCCTCCCACTCTGTAGGCTCTCTTTTCACATTATTGATTGTTTCCTTTGCTGAGAAAAAGCTTTCTAGTTTGAATCCATTCCATTTATTAATTCTTGTTTTCATTTCTTGCACTCTGGGAGTCTTGTTAAGGAAGCCCCAGAATAGCCAATTCAGTCCTGAGCAGGAAGAGTGATGCAGGAGGTATCACAATACCATATCTTAAACTATACTATAGAGCAATAGTAGCAAAAACAGCATGGTATTGGCACCAAAATAGATGGGTAAACCAGTGGTACAGAATAGAAGATACAGGGACAAACTCACATACATACAGTTATCTCATACTAGACAAAGGTACCAAAAGCATACAATGGAGAAAAGATAGCCTGTTCAACAAATGGTGCTGGGAAAACCAGAAATCCGTATGCAGCAAAATGAAATTAAACACCTATCTCTCACCCTGCACAGAAACTGAACTCAAAATGTATCAAGGACCTAGGAATTAGACCAGAGACCCTTCACCAAATAGAAGAAAAAGTAGACCCAAATCTTCATCACGTTGGCTTAGGATCAGACTTCCTATACAGTGTATTCGAAAAGCAAACAATATATACACAGATCTATTGTACAATTACCATGCACGAGCCCACTAGAGAAATCTCAAGATTTTTTTTACGTATTATTTCATCAAGACTGTAGCTGTTCACTAGAGTTTAATGAAATTAGAAAGTAAGAATAATTAACATCCAAAAATTAACATATGTCTCTACAATGGAGGATAGAGAACAAACAAAATAATTTGAATAAAATGATCAAAAACATGACATAAAAATTTAAATAATATGATACTTTACAGAATTATATCTTTCAATGAATCTACTGCAAACATAAAAGTTTTTAAGAATATCAATGACTTTGGAAAAAAAAAAGCAAAAACGTATCAATCAAAAATACAAATCTATCAACAAATTAACACTGATTAATATAATCTAAAGAGTGCCATTTAAAAATGAAATAAATGCAAAAATACAAAAGTACAATAACAAATATAGAAGGACAGGGAGCACCTTACAGTCAAAGCAGGACAAAATTAAACAGAATGTTTGACTTATAAGAAGATCCAGTGTGGCCTCTGATTGCTGCAATTCTCAGACAAATTGCACAGGAGCCCAGTGAAGGCTTCTCCTTCCATATCCAAGAATTCTTCCCTTCAGCAATGTCAAATTAGTACAAAGGTGCCAAGTTACATGTGTAGCTATTTAATTTATTATTCATTTTGACTTTGATGAAATTTAATAGAAGGAATAGAATTTTAGCACTCTGTATATCCAAAAACATACCAAAAATCTCTTTTCTCATCCATCTGTAAAAGAAGTTTTTGACTTGATTCTCTACCCATAGTTACAAAAGAATCCTTTGAAATGTTTCCTCACACACTTTCCACGATGGAGAGTCACTACTCTAAATACTATTGATGGAGTTTGGGGCCATTTTTATCATTATAGCACCATTTCTGTCTTCATAAATTCATTGCCAGAACAGGTGGCATGTCCACTTTTAAAGTAAGAGCTTGGCTGTGGTAAATTCCAGTTGTGTTCTGACACCTCTCAGTGCCTTGGCCCCAGAAACGTAAATCATCCCTCAGCTTTGCTGAATTATTCCTTGTTTTGTTGTCACTAGATAAGGTATCAGAGATCTTTATGCTTGTATCAGCATATGGAATTACCTCACTTTATAAACTAATTGCTGCAGTTCTTCCCTGGTCACATATGAGGGAATAAATTCTTGCTCATTATCTCCTCATGGATTTAAGAATGATGGTCACAGGATCCTTCTATCATTACATAAGGCAAATAAATTATTTTTTACGATTAAATACATGAACAATAGATTTAAAAATTACATCTAAAAATCTAAAATTCAAAATGAATTGATACCAAGAAAAGTTTATGTTTATTTTATAATGGTCAAAATCTTTACCATGGTATGTGATACAAAAGCAGTTTAACTTTGTTTAGAGAAAATGCAAAACACCTGTCAATCCAAAATGTCACAGATAGAATTAAAAAGTAAATAGTATTTTAAAAACTATTTTTTAGCAAATAATTATCATCTTGTTATAGATGTAGATAATTGGATTAGAATACACTCATATTTCATTATAATTTAGAAATGGCTCAAAAAGACAATTATGTGAATTTTTGATACATTTGAAAATGTGGATAACACAAAAAAAGTCAATTTGGAGAACATTATAGAAATAACAGAAAAATCATTTCTATTAAATTGACAAATATTAAAACCATATATTCTCAATGCTTGTAAGGTACTGAAGTAGCCTTCGACTCTTGAGGAGAGTAAAATGCTGAAACCTTTTCAATATTTTTACTCGTATGAAGCTACCTTAAGGAAGAAAATAAGAGGGCAAACATTTATTTACAATAATATTAATAATTCTATCAGTGTAATAAAGGAAAGAAACTCAAGATTGCACATTCATTTCTCTTTCTAATAGTCATTGAACCCCCTGGTATTGTTCTGGGGATAAAATGGAGACTCATACATACCTGTCATATCCAGAGAGGATTAGTACCTAGTGGTGGGAGTCAGTGTTTATAAACTATTTTACTACTAAATACATATTTGCAAACCACATGCAAAGAAAGTACAAGGAGTACACCAGAAAGTACTTGAGAGTACACCAAGGGGGTACAGAGAAATGAATTATCTTTTACAATTAAATTATAGAAACTTGATAGGTTTAAAAATCAACATTCCTGAGACACTGGGAAGAAAAAATTGAAAGGTTTTGGTGTTGATTGGTTATGGCCTTGATGGGGAGGGAGGCATCATAATGGTTTCTAACTTTCTAATTTGAATAACCTACTAGATAACAATGACATTTACTGAGATAAGAAACCCTTTAAGTGCCTTTGTTACGTGGACTTAGAACTTAGAAGTGAGCTCTGATGGAAATCCACATTTGGTCATCCTCCTGGGCATGCAGCAAGAAGCAAAGCTGAAGTGCACCAGTGAGTTTTTGGAAAGACAGCAAACAGAACTGTATAAATAACACATTTGCATATCTTATAAATTCTTGATGGAGTCCAGAAAGAGGTTAAACATGACAAAGTTACCACAGAGATCAGTGTGACCTCTGTCTTGTTACACTAAATTTAAGAAACACTGGGCCTCTGAAAATAGTCACACTGAATATATACATCACTTCCATAGACTGAAGACTGATCATTTTTTGACCTGAGCCCAGGGAGAGAGCTTATGACCCAATCTTTATAAATTTGGGCAATGTGTAAATAGTTAAATATATTTATTTTAAAAATGAAAAAAAAAATTAAGCATAATTAAAATCAGTGAAAAATACATCTAGATATATTGTTTAGGTAACTTCTAAAATACCCAAGTAGTAGGATAAGTAATGTTGACATTTCTTCTCTTATAATTTGGAAATATACAAAATCTTAATCAATATGTCAACCCACAAGACTAGTGATGGAATTTCCCTGGGAATAGCATGCTAAGTACCATGTGTGCAGCTCTTGTAGCCTGTTTCCTTGAGTACTTCTGTCCCTACCTGCACTCATTTCTGTCTCCAGCCTTAAGGATAAAAACAGACTTGGTCTGTGTTTATATACTATCCAAGCTTTTGGTTAGTTAAGTTTAAGACTGGATGCTACTGAGCAGCTCACACATTTAGATGGTAAACTTGCCCAGAATTTTGATGTCATAAAAATGTAGCCTTTACCATAGTTGAGTGCATATTTAAGAAACTGTTAGGGTCCTACATTAATTAGTTAATGACTATTTGTTACTTTCAATAAGAGAAGGCTTCTCTTATGTCAGAGTATTTAGAACTTACTTGTGAAGTAAACTGAACACACAGCATGAGCCTCAACAGAAAGATGAGAAATGCACATTTGAAATTAATCTTGCTAGAAGAAGGCAAGGGCTGCACAGCATAAGCCAGGGGAATCCAAGGAGCTTCTATTCCCTGCAGCTGAAAATATCCTGATTAATAGACCCATTAAATATGTGATACCAGTAAAGATGGATGTCAACAAAAACCAGTGGGCAGAAGAGTGAAATGCTGTTTTCTCGGTATAAACATATGTAAATAAAGCCTGATACTGGAGCGTCAATGGTGTGGAATTTTTCTTCAGTCATGAGGAGAGGTGTTGCAGTTAAGACTTTAGTGAGCTAAATGTTTCCACAAAGCAGTTTGGGTTGGTCCTGATGACCCACAGGGTTTTCACATGATGAATACAAAAGCTACAGGTTGTAGTCTTTACTCAATCAGTATACAGTAACGATAGATTTTGTAGACATCTTAAAGCATTGAATATTTAAGCAAGGGTAAATCCTCCTGCACTGAGACTGGAATAATAAAAAAAAAATATATTTGTGTGGGCTCAATTCAACATTGAAAATGATGGAAGTGGATGTGCAATGGAAATGCAAATATATGTGTGAGTTACAAAGAATATTAAAATATTAAGTGAATGATTGAAACAATTGATAGCTCCCAAAGTGTTCTAACCATTAAAACTTCCCTACGAATATTTATTTGTCTAAGAGGTAAGCACAGATATAGTGAGACCCGAAGGGTTTAGTTTTATATATTTTAATAATTTGTGTTTCGTATAGAAATGAACAAAAATTGTAAATCCAAAATGAGGAAAGAAAAAAATTTAAAAAGAAAAATGCTGAAAATATTACAGATACTACCCAATGTAAAAAGAAAAAAAAATCTCCATTAATTAGTTAACTGACTCAGTTCTAAAATACATGTTTAAAATTATTGGTTTGATTAGCAATTCTGAAAAAAATAAATATTTTGAGATTAGGAATACATTAGAGCAATTCAAATACATTTTAAAATTGCTGATATGCATGTTGAGCTACACTATTTTGTAATCAAATTATTGTTATCCTACATTTGTTTATTGGTTAGCATGTGCAGGTGCCTCTGTGTATTCTTGGTTCTTTACTCTGATTTGCTGACTTGATAGTGATTTTGTCTGAAAGTGTTAAATGTCATCAAGACAAAATGCGTCACACCCTACGACATGATTCTGCAGATTGGGATGTGTAAAACGTGCTACTGTATAAATGAACACTAGCTCCTACACTGGTGGTAAAGCTTTGAGGATTTGCCCCATAATCACATGGATTCTTATTACTTTCCTTCCAAAAAATTAATGATATGTATGATTTATTTATAACTATGTATGTACATATTAACATATGTATGTTCTCACAGGTACACACACATAATTGTGTTTCTAGTGATAATTGAATTTCTCTTTCAAATACCAGTGGAAACTAAATCCTCTCATAAATTAAATGCACATTTCTAGTGCTTGGAAGCGCTGTCCCCACACATCTCCTGCCTTCTGTGACTTCTGCACTCCTCACGTGCTTCTCCTGGCAGAGCTGTAATAGTCATTCACAGCAAAATGCAACTTGTGGTTTTGTGTCAGTGTCTTGAAAAGGGAAAAGTCAGCCCAGAGGGAAATGGATGTCTTCCTGAAAGCCTTTCCTGAACCACAGGACAGACCACAAAAACATAGCAGTGGAAGTGATGTCAAAGCATAAAGATGAATCCTATAAGTCTACTTCTTTCTGTTGGATTCCTAAAATGACAACTGGCACTTAATGATCAACAAAAATAAGGAGTGATGTAACAGAGGGAAAATCAGAACAGGAATAGAAAATGGTCTTTATTAATCATAGTTGATTTAATTTTGCAAATTTTTTCAAGAGTGTTGTGACCAGTTGAACATGTTGCTTAATCCCTGAAGAAGGTTTATAAAATTGCTCCTGAAAAAAATAACTGTTTTTACATTTGTGACTCATTTTGTTACTAATTCCTGTATTCCCCGCTATTGTTCTGTTTTAAATGCAGAACGTTATGTCTATTTTAGAGAGAAGCTTCTGAAACGGAATCTGTGTAGGCATGGTGCCAGCCTGCGATGCTCCAGTGCCTGTCAGTCATTCCCTTTTAACACCATCAGCTGTGCTTTAGGACGATCCAAACTTTGTACCTGAGCCCAAATGCGGTGGTTTTGGAAAGTTAAATAACATGAACCACAAGCTCATATATTTATTTTTTTAATTTAATTTTATTTATTTATTATTGTAAACAAATGGGATACATGTTGTTTCTCTGTTTGTACATGGCGTAAAGGCATACCATTTGTGTAATCATAAATTTACATAGGGTAATGTTGTTTGATTCATTCTGTTATTTTTTTCCCTTCCCCCCTACCTGTCCCACCCCTCTTTTCCCTCTATACAGTCCTTCCTTCCTCTATTCTTGCCCCCCTCCCTAAACCTAACTCTAACCCTAACACTAAACCCTCCTACCCCCCATTATGTGTCATCATCCACTTATTAGCGATATCATTCTTCCTTTGGTTTTTTGAGATTGGCTTATCTCACTTAGCATGATATTCTCCAGTTTCATCCATTTGCCTGCAAATGCCATAATTTTATCATTCTTTATGGCTGAGTAATATTCCATTGTATATATATACACCAAGTGTATTCACTCTTGGTTGGATGGTATATTCTATAAATGTCTGTTAAGTCTAAATTATTGATTGCGTTATTGAGATCTATGGTTTCTTTGTTCAATTTTTGTTTGGAAGATCTGTCCAGTGGTGAGTGAGGTGTGTTAAAATCACCTAGTATTATTGTGTTATGGTCTATTTGGTTTCTAAAATTGAGAAGGATTTATTTGACACACATGGATGAGCCACTGTTTGGGGCATAGATGTTTATGATTGTTATATCTTGCTGATTTATGCTTCCCTTAAGCAGTATGAAATGTCCTTCTTTATCCCTTCTGACTAACATTGGCTTGAAGTCCACATTATCTGAAATGAGGATGGATACTCCAGCTTTTTTGCTGAGCCCATGTGCATGGTATGTTTTTCCCCATCCTTTCACCTTTAGTCTATGGGTATCTCTTTCTATGAGGTGAGTCTCTTGCAGGCAACATATTGCTGGATCTTTCATTTTAATCCAATCTGCCAGTCTGTGTCTTTTGATTGATGAATTCAGGCCATTAACATTCAGGGTTATTACTGAGATATGATTTGTATTCCCGGTCATTTGGTTCATATTTAAAATTTTATTTATTTATTTATTTATTTTTGACACATCTTGGTTCCTCCTTTATTTGACAGTTCCTTTAGCATAATTCCTCCCTTTGTTGATTTGCTTCTTTGTTTTTTATCTCTTCCTCATGAAATATTTTGCTGAGAATGTTCTGTAATGCTGGCTTTCTTTTTGTAAATTCTTTTAGCTTTTGTTTATCATGGAATGATTTTATTTCATCATCAAATTTGAGGGAAGTTTTACTGGGTATAAGATTCTTGGTTGGCATCCATTTTCTTTCAGAGCTTGAAAAATGTTGTTCCAGGCCCTTCTAGCTTTTAGGGTCTGGATTGAAAAATCTGCTGATATCCATATTGGTTTCGCCCTGAATGTAGTTTGGTTCTTTTCTCTCACAGCCTTTAAAATTCTGTCTTTATTTTGTATGTTAGGTATTTTCATTATAATGTGCCTTGGTGTGGGTCTGTTGTAATTTTGTGTATTTGGAGTCCTATAAGCCTCTTGGACTTGATTTTCCATTTCATTCTTCAGACTTGGGAAATTTTCTGATATTATTTCATTGAATAGATTGTTCATTCCTTTGGTTTGTTTATCTAAGCCCTCCTCAATCCTAATAATTCTCAAATTTGGCCTTTTCATGATATTCCATAGTTCTTGCAGATTCTGTTCATGATTTCTTACCATCTTCTCTGTTCAACTTTGTTTTCGAGGTTAAATATTTTGTCTTCAATATCTGAAGTTCTGTCTTCCAGCTGTTCTGTCCTATTGGTTATGCTTTCTATGGAGTTCTTAATTTGGTTTATTGTTTCCTTCATTTCAAGAATTTCTGTTTGGTTTTTTTTTCAATATCTCTAACTCTTTATTGAAATGATCTTTTGCTTCCTGAATTTGCTCTGTTAACTGTCGATTGGTGCGATCGTTCAATGCCTGCATTTGCTCTTTCATCTCATCGTTTGCTTCCCTAATCATTTTAATTATGTACATTCTGAACTCCCTTTCTGTCATTTCTTCTGCCATGCTGTTGTTGGATTTTATTGATGTAACATCTAGATTTGTTTGGGGCATTTTCTTCCCTTGTTTTCTCATATTGTTCAGGAATCAGTGGGTCATTAAAATATTGCAGATTTCCTCTATCGACTTATAATGTCCCTGAAGATTGCTAGTATATCCCCTCTTATCCTTCAGTAGCCTGAAGTCTAGGAGGAAGTTGATAATGCGGATCTCCACGAAGAAACTGCCTCTCTAGGGGTGGTGACCCTCAGGTGGCGTATATTCCCTGCTAGTGGGCAGAGGTGCCTCCACTTGTTGACCAATGATCATCCACAGGGGAACTAGGCTGCGGGCTGAGGCAAAGCCTGTTTGTGCCTGTGTCTCTGGTTTTTCCGTCCCTGTGGGAACACCTCACCCGGCAGGGAAGACTCACTCAGTGGGGACGTCTCACTGGGGATGTCTTGCTGGTCAGTTGCCCTCCTAGAGGTTCCCCTCAATCTACAACCACCGCCTGGGCTGGGCTGTCTTCTTCTGCATCATTCCCAGGGGCCCGGACCTACCTCCTGGGCCTGAGAGCCTCACCCTCTGCAGGCGAGTCTCCTTAGGCTGCCTCTCCTCAGAGAATCTGCCCGCAGTCCTGGAAACTTCGCTTCGCCCCTAGGCGTGTCTCTGTGCGGCTCTTCCAGCAAGAAGCCACCTAGCTCCTGGGACCCTGCTCTGCACCTAATCGCCTGGCTGTGCGGCCCCTCCTCTGAGCCGCCACCTGGAGCCCCATACAATAGCTCTGAGACTCAGAGACCCACCACACACCTCCTCCTCCGGACAGCTGCCCGGTTTCCGACGCAGTCATTAGGAGTCCAAGCAATTCACTTCGCGTCTCCTCCTCCCGCCAACCACCCGTAGCCCTAGGCAGTCACTCCAAGTCCAAGTGACCCGCCCTGTTCCTCCTCCTCCTCCTCGTGGTAGCCCCCCGGGTGTTCAGGAGCGGTGGCTCCGAAACCAAGTGACCCACCGCGCTCCTCCTCCAGGTAGGCCACCAGTAATCAGGAGCAGTCGATTTTAGTCCAATCAACTCACCACTCTCCTCCTCCTCTGGCAACTGCCTGTGGCTCTGATGTAGTCACTCCTAGGTCAAGCGACCTGCCACTGTTCTCCTCTTCCTCCGGTCAACCCCCTGGTGTTCAGAAGCGGTCGTTCTGTGTCTAAACAGTTCGCCACGCAGTTCCTCCTCAGGCAGCCACCCGGATCCCCAGTGGTTGCTCCGAGTCCAAGCACTGTGCTGAGCCGCCTCCTCTATGATGATCCCAGTTGTCCATGTTTACCGCTCCAGCGGGGGGAGGGGCGTCTCGCCGAGCAACTCTACTTCACAAAGTTCCCTGCGTTCAGGGGCTACCGCCCCATCTGGGACGCCTCCCCAACGGGATAGACTCACCCTGCGGCTTTGAGTTGCTCCCAAGTCTCTCACTATCTCCTCTTTTGAATCTTGCGTCCTGGAGCAACGTGAAATGCAGCCGCCCTCTAGTCCGCCATCTTGAAAAACCAAGCTCATATATTTTAGAAACTTAAAAATCAGTGCTTTTCAGATGTTATGGTTTGGATGAGAGGTGTCCCCTGAAAGCTTATATATGAGACAATGCAGGAAGGTTCAGAGGAGAAATAATTGGGTTTTAAGAGTCTTAACCCAATTAGTGAATTAGTCCTTGATGGGATTAATTGAAGTGGTAGGATGTGGCTGGAGGAGGTGGGAATTGGAGCGTGACTATGGGTATATAGTTTCTATCTGGAGAGTGATTCTCTCTGTCCACTTCCTGCCACACTCTCCTGCCTTGATGTTCAGCCTCATCTGGAACCCCAAGGAATGGAGCTGGCCTTCTATGGACTGAGACCTCTGAAACCATGAGCCCTCAAATAAACTCTCCTCTACCGTTGTGCTGGTCAGGTCTTTTAATCACAGCAGTCAAAAAGCTGACTAAGGCACCAGGTTTTCAGATAAGCAGCTGACAACCAATAATGAGGTATTTGCATATTGTCCCTTCATTAGGTACTAAAATAATCACAAACATATGCCTTACTTTGGATTCCTAACACTTTGGAGTTGTTTAGATAATATCCTTCTATTTACTCAACACAGCACCCACCTTCATTCAAAAAGGCTATTATATGTAAATAGACTAGTATACTGGAGGTCTTTTTCTATATTATTATCATTATTATTTTTATTATTATTATTTTGATGGTGCTGGGATTCAACCCAGGAACTCATGCATGCTAAGCAAACTTTCTACTCCTGAGCTATAGTCCCCAGTCACATATAGTTTAATTTTATATTATTTAGTAGGTTGTATATATGCTACTAAATCAGTTGATTTTTCTTAATTTATGATGGCATTGAAATAAATACTTCAAAACTAATGTACCTTCCAATATACACCTTTCCTACCAACTCTAAATGGCAGAGTGATGGCTTTAATTTGCATCAAACCATCTGTTGTGAGTTTGGGCAAGAGATTTTATGTTAACTATAGGTTAGTCAATATTCACTACTACATGTTGTATTTTTCACAATACAAAGTAAATAAAATTATTTTTGAAAAAGCTACAGGGAGATTAAATTGAGACAGCTCCTTTTCTTCTTATGAATTACTTTCATGATCTTTAAAACTTTCTCATAGAGTGTTCTTCTGTGTTTTATCTAATGGTTGTCTTTTGGTAAGGGTAGTTAGAAACTGTAAGGTCCTACGTAGAACTTGTATTATCTTTGCTGAAAAAAAGTATGTACAGAGGTCACTTAAACACTCTCATGTTTGTCCATTACATCTAAATGAAGCTTTGAGCTCTGTATTTTACACTAATTCAGCAAAAATATTTGTCAGTTAAACTCATCAAGAAATTTTTCAGTTGTGTGGACTAATTTTATTTTGAAACACACTAAGAGTGGTTGCCACATGTTTATGTCTTTTTAAGGTGCATGCACATGGTAGGAGTGGTTGTGATTTACTCTTGAAAGCAAAACCCAGAAACAAATCACTGACATCACTATAATGCACATTCACAACTGATTCACAAATTAATGTTTATTTTTGACCATCAAAGACCATATTTTTAAATTTATATTTTTGGTGGATTGTTCCTTAAACCTGTGGTTTTTAGTAAAGGAATACAATTGGCAAGGAACTTATGATTCACTAAAATCGTTCATTATTCTCAGAATTTATAGACCATTCCACCATAACTAGTATTCTTTGCAATTACTCTCTTTGTAAATACTATTTACTTTTGATGCTTCTTAGATGTTAATAATGACATTTTAAGGAAGACAGTATCACCCTTACCAGAGACAGGAAATAGATGAACTGACTCTTTTTTATTTTGAGGAAATAAAATGAATTATTTGAAAATCAAGGAATATTCAATAGTGTTATTTACTTTAGAGTTGACCCCCAAATAGTGTAGTTTCATTAGCTAATTAACAACAAATCAATTGTTTACTTTAAAATGATTAAAGAAGGTCATTTTGGAGTGGAAAGGAGAAGGAACGACTGGTCTGGCTGCGGAAGGGGAGTGGGGAGGAGGCCATTGGTGGCAGATCCCGGTGAGCAGCGGAGTGAGAGGAGTAGCTATTCGATCACCCGGAGGGGTAAAAATATTTCCACTATGGCTCATTCAAAGACTAGGACCAATGATGGAAAAATTACCTATTATCCTGGTGTCTAGGAAATCTCAGATAAAATATCTAAAGAGGAGATAGTGAGAGGGTTAAAGAATGTGAAAACTTTCATGCATATGGACCAGGACGCTGAAGAAGAAAAGGAGCTTTATCTATACCTAGCTTTACATCTTGCTTCAGATTTTTTCCTTAAGCATCCTGATAAAGATGTTCGTTTACTAGTGGCCTGCTGCCTTGCTGATATTTTCAGGATTTATGCTCCTGAAGCTCCTTATACATCTCCTGATAAATGAAAGGATATATTTATGTTTATAAGAAGGCTGTTGAAGGGATTAGTGGATGCGAAGAGCCCACAATTCAATGGGTATTTTATTTACTTGAGAACATTGCTTGGGTCAAATCATATAACATATGCTTTGAATTAGAAGACAGCAATGAAATTTTTACCCAAGTATACAGAACATTATTTTCAGTTATAAACAATGGACACAATCAGAAAGTTCATATGCACATGAGCTCTATTATTTGTGAAGGTGATACAGTGTCTCAGGAGCTTTGGGACACAGTTTTGGTAAATCTGGTGCATGCCCATAAGAATATAAGCAAGCAAGCCTATGATTTGGCAAAGGCTTTACTGAAGAGGACAGCTCAAGCTATTGAACCATATATTACCAGTTTTTAATCAGGTTCTGATGCTTGGGAAAACATCTATCAGTGATTTGTCAGAACATGTGTTTGACTTAATTTTGGAGCTCTACAATATTGATAGTCATTTGCTGCTCTCTGTTTTACCCCAGTTTGAGTTTAAATTAAAAAGCAATGATAATGAGGTACAACTCCAAGTTGTTAAACTACTAGTAAAAATGTTCAGGGCAAAGGATTCCGAGTTGGCTTCTCAAAACAAACCACTTTGGCAGTGCTACTTGGGCAGGTTTAATGATCTGCCTGGAATGTGTGAAATTTGCTAGTCATTGTCTCATGAACCATCCTGATTTAGCAAAGGATTTAACAGAATATCTTAAAGCGAGGTCACATGACCCTGAGGAAGCTATTAGACATGATGTTATCGTGTCTATAGTTACAGCTGCTAAAAAGGATATTCTTCTGGTCAACAATCACTTAATTTTGTGAGATAATGAACATTAAATATACGGTGGAGAGTGTGCAAAGAAGCCATGATGGGACTGGCCCAAATTTATAAGAAGTATGCTTTACAATCAGCAGCTGGAAAACATGCTGCAAAACAGGTATAGTGGATCAAGGACAAATTGCTACATATATATTACCAAAATAGTATTGATGATTGATTACTTGTTGAATGGATCTTTGCTCAATACATGGCTCCCCACAATCTGGAAACTACAGAATGGATTAAGTGCTTGTATTACTTGTGTACCCACACTGGATTTAAATACTGTAAAAGCATTGAATGAAATGTGGAACTGTCAAAATCTGCTCCAACATTAAGTAAAGGATTTGCTTGACTTAATTAAGCAACCTAAAACAGATGCCAGGGTCAAGGTCATGTTTTCAAAAGTGATGGTTATTACAAGAAATTTGCCAGATCCTGGTAAGGCTGAGGATTTCATGAAGAAATTCACACAAGTGTTAGAAGATGATGAGAAAATAAGGAAACAGTTAGAAGTACTTGTTAGTCCAACATGCTCCTGCAAAGAGGCTGAAGGTTGTGTGCGTGAAACAACTGAGAAGTTGGACAACCCTAAACAACCTACAAAACCTCTCCTGAAAATGATCAAATTTCTCTTGGAGAGGATAGCACCTGTGCACATAGAGACTGAATCTATCGGTGCTCTTATTAAGCAAGCGAATAAATCAATAAATGGAACAGCAGGTGATGAAGATGAGGGTGTTCCTACTGATCAAGCTATCAGGGCATGTTTGAAACTGCTTAAGGTCCCCTCGTTTACACATCCTATCTCATTTCATTCTGCTGAAACATTTGAATCACTTCTGGCTTGTCTGAAAATGGATGATGAAAAAGTAGCAGAAGCTGCACTGAAAATTTTCAAAAATATAGGAAGCAAAATTGAAGAGGATTTCCCACACATTAGATCAGCCTTGCTTCCTGTTTTACATCACAAATCTAAACAAGGACCCCTTCTTCAAGCCAAATATGCCATTCACTGTATCCATGCGATATTTTCTAGTAAAGAGACCCAGTTTGCATAGATATTTGAGCCTCTGCATAAGAGTCTAGACCCAAGCAATCTGGAACATCTTATAACACCATTGGTTACTATTGGTCATTTTGCTCTTCTTGCACCTGATTAGTTTGCTGCTCCTTTGAAGTCTTTGGTAGCTACTTTCATTGTGAAAGGTCTTCTCATGAATGATTGGTTCCAGGAAAAAAAGACAACTAAACTTTGGGTTTCAGATGAAGAAGTTTCTCCTGAGACAATGGTCAAAATTCAGGCTATTAAAATGATGGTTCGATGGCTACTTGGAATGAAAAATAATCACAGTAAATCAGGAACTTCTACCTTAAGATTGCTAACAACAATATTGTACAGTGATGGAGACTTGACAGATCAGGGGAAAATTAGCAAACCAGATATGTCACGTCTGAGGCTTGCTGCTGGAAGTGCTATTGTGAAAGTGGCACAAGAACCCTGCTACCATGAAACCATCACATTATAACAGTATCAGTTATGTGCATTAACTGTCAATGATGAATGCTATAAGTAAGACAAGTGTTTGCTCAGAAACATCACAAAGGCCTTTCCCGATTACGGTTTCCAATTGAGTATATGGCAATATGTGCACTTTGTGCTAAAGATCCTGTAAAAGAGAGAAGAACTCACACCAGACAGTGTCTAGTAAAAATTAGAAATGTAAGACGAGAGTATGTGAAGCAACATGCAGCTGTTAGTGAAAAATTATTGTCTCTTCTACTAGAGTATGTTGTTCCATATACAATCCACCTTTTGGCACATGACTCAGGTTATGTCAAAGTACAGCATATTGAACAACTTACAGATGTTAAAGAATGTGTTTGGTTTGTTCTGGAAATATTAATGGCTAAAAATGAAAATAACAGTCATGGATTTATCAGAAAAATGTTTGAAAATATTAAACAAACAAAAGATGCCCAAGGACCAGATGATGCAAAAATGAGTGAAGAGCTATACAGTGTGTGTGATGTTGCCACGAATATCATCATGTCAAAGAGCACCACATACAGTTTGGAATCTCCTAAAGACCGAGTAACACCAGTTCGTTTTTTCATCCAACCTGTTAAGAATTTCAGTAACACCAAAAATTACCTGCCTCCAGAAATGAAATCATTTTCACTCCTGGAAAACCTAAAACAACCAATGTTCTAGGAGCTGCTAATAAGCCACTTTCATCAGCAGGCAAACAATCTCAGACCAAATCTTCATGAATGGAAACTATAAACAATGCAGGCAGCAGCTCAAATCCAAGCTCTCCTGGAAGAATAAAAGGGAGGCTTGATAGTTCTGAAATGGATCACAGTGAAAATGAAGATTACACAATGTCTTCACCTTTGCTGGGAAAAAAAAGTGACAAGAGAGATGACTCTGATCTTGTAAGTCTGAATTAGAGAAGCCTAGAAATTGGGGGAAAAAAAAAAAACCCAAAAACCCTGTCACAGATCCAGATGAGAAATTAGGTATGGATGACCTGACTAAGTTGGTACAAGAACAGAAACCCAAAGCACGGAGCATCAAGGAGAGCACAGCAGAGCCGTGTAGGACGCTCCAAGCAAGCACCTACTGAAGAAAATGATTCAAGTGAAGAAGTAGATGTGTTTCAGGGTAGCTCTCCTGTCAGTGATGATATTCCACAGGAAGAAACAGAGGAAGTGGAAGTTTCTGCAGTAAATGTATGGTGGAGAAGTTCTAAAAGGGAAGGCGATGAACAGATAGAATTTTCTTTATGAAAACTTTGGAAAAAATCATTTTTTTTTTTGGTCAAGCTTGAGGCTGAACCAAGCTTTTGATGCCCAAAATGGGACTGCCGAAAAGTGGACAGTTGGACCTCACTTTTATGACCTCATGCATTTGTGGTCACACTCTTTAGCCATAGACAGTGATGACATTGACTGTGGAGTCTTGTGAAAGTGTAATGTGCAATGGCTATGTAGACAAAAACTAAAGAAAAACTTGCAAGTATCCTTTTTTCTTTCCTTTTAAATGATTCTGACTTCTAAAGTGCTTGTATAGGTTTTATCTGTGGCTTTAAACTGACAGTACCCAACTGTTTACTGGATCTATTGATTTGAAAAGAGTTTGTTAGGATAGATCTTGAGCAGTAATCTGTCAGTGTTTGTATTTGTATCCTCTGAAGTTTTACTGTGAAAAATTTTTTTCAACAACAACAACAAAAATGATTAAAGAAAATGTGAAATTAGATTTTGCCTCAACAGGCTATTGATCTAGCCCCATGTGGGTCAAACTATGTATAAAGTTGCCATTATTTTTTTTTTATTGTAAACAAATGGGATACATGTTTTTTCTCTGTCTGTACATGGAGTAAAGGCATACCATTTGTGTAATCATAAATTTACATAGGGTAATGTTTGATTCATTCTGCCATTTTTTCCCTTCCCCCCCTCCCCTCCCACCATTCCCCTCCATCTATACAGTCCTTCCTTCCTCCATTCCTGCCCCCCTCCCTAAACCCAACTCCAACCCCAACACTAACCCTTCCCACCCCCCATTATGTGTCATCATCCACTTATTAGCGATATCATTCTTCCTTTGGTTTTTTGAGATTGGCTTATCTCACTTAGCATGATATTCTCCAGTTTCATCCATTTGCCTGCAAATGCCATAATTTTATCGTTCTTAATGGCTGAGTAATATTCCATTGTATATATATACCACATTTTCTTTATCCATTCATCAATTGAAGGACATCTAGGTTGGTTCCACAATCTGGCTATTGTGAACTGAGCAGCTATGAACATTGATGTGGCTGTATCTCTGTAATATGCTGATTTTAAGTCCTTTGGGTATAGGCCAAGGAGTGGGATAGCTGGGTCAAATGGTGTTTCCATTCCAAGTTTTCTAAGGAATCTCCACACTGCTTTCCAGAGTGGCTGCACTAATTTGCAGCCCCACCAGCAATGTAAGAGTGTACCTTTCTCCCCACATCCTCGCCAACACCTGTTGTTGCTTGTATTCTTGACAATTGCCATTCTAATTGGGGTGAGATGGAATCTTAGGGTGGTTTTGATTTGCATTTCTCTTATTACTAGAGATGTTGAACATTTTTCCATATGTTTGTTGATTGCTTGTATATCTTCTTCTGTGAAGTGTTTGTTCATTTCCTTAGCCCATTTGTCAATTGGATTATTTACATTCTTGGTGTAGAGTTTTTTGAGTTCTTTATAGATTCTGGAGATTAGCGCTCTATCTGAAGTATGATTGGCAAAGATTTTCTCCCACTCTGTAGGCTCTTTCTTTGCATTGCTGATAGTTTCCTTTGCTGAGAGAAAGCTTTTTAGTTTGAATCTATCCCAGTTATTAATTCTTGCTTTTATTTCTTGTGCTATGGTAGTCCTGTTGAGGAAGTCTGGTCCTAAGCCGACATGTTGAAGCTCTGGACCTACTTTTTCTTCTATAAGATGCAAGGTCTCTGGTCTGATTCCGAGATCCTTAATCCATTTTGAGTTTAGTTTCGTGCATGGTGAGAGATATGGGTTTAGTTTCATTCTGTTGCATATGGATTTCCAATTCTCCCAGCACCATTTGTTGAAGAGGCTATCTTTTCTCCATTGCATATTTTTGGCCCCTTTGTCTAGTATGAGAAAATTGTATTTATTTGGGTTTGTGTCCATGTCCTCTATTCTGTACCATTGATCCACCTTTCTATTTTGGTACCAATACCATGCCGTTTTTGTTACTATTGCTTTGTAGTAGAGTTGAAGATCTGGTATTGCGATACCCCCTGCTTCACTCTTTCTGCCAAGGATTGCTTTAGCTATTCTGGGTTTTTTATTCTTCCAGATGAATTTCATAATTGCTTGCTCTATTTCTGTAAGGTACATCATTGGGATTTTAATTGGAATTGCATTGAATCTGTATAGCACTTTTGGTAGTATGGCCATTTTGACAATATTAATTCTTCCTATCCAAGAACATGGGAGATCTTTCCATCTTCTAAGGTTTTCTTGAATTTCTTTCTTTAGTGTTCTGTAGTTCTCATTGTAGAGGTCTTTCACCTCTTTTGTGAGATTGATTCCCAAATACTTTATCTTTTTCGAAGCTATTGTGAATGGGGTAGTTTTCCTAATTTCTCTTTCTGAAGATTCATCGCTTATATATAAAAATGCCTTAGATTTATGTGCATTGATCTTATATCCCACTACTTTACTGAATTCACTTATGAGATCTAAAAGTTTTCTGGTGGAATTTCCTGGTTCCTCTAAGTATACCATCATATCATCAGCAAATAGGGATAGTTTGAGTTCTTCTTTTCCTATTCGTATCCCTTTAATTTCTTTGGTCTGTCTAATTGCTCTGGTTAGAGTTTCAAGGACGATATTGAATAGAAGTGGTGAAAGAGGGCATCCCTGCCTTGTTCCAGTTTTTAGAGGGAATGCTTTCAGTTTTTCACCATTTGGAATGATATTAGCCATGGGTTTAGCGTAGATGGCCTTTACAATGTTAAGGAATGTTCCCACTATCCCTATTTTTTTCTAGTGTTTTGAGCATGAAGGGGTGCTGTATTTTATCAAATGCTTTTTCTGCATCTATCGAAATAATCATGTGATTCTTGACTTTAAGTCTATTGATATGGTGAATGACATTTATTGATTTCCTGATGTTGAACCAACCTTGCATCCCTGGGATGAAACCCATTTGATCATGGTGCACTATCTTTTTAATATGTTTTTGTATGCAATTTGCTAAAATTTTGTTTAGAATTTTTGCATCGATGTTCATTAAGGATATTGGTCTGAAATTTTCTTTCCTCGATGTGTCTCTGTCTGGTTTAGGAATCAGGGTAATATTGGCTTCATAGAATGAGTTTGGGAGAGTTCCCTCCTCTGCTATTTTCTGGAATACTTTGAGAAGTATTGGAATGAGTTCTTCTTTAAAAGTTTTGTAGAACTCGGCTGAGAACCCATCTGGTCCTGGACTTTTCTTTGTTGGAAGGCTTTTGATGACTTCTTCTATTTCATTACTTGAAATTGGTCTATTTAAATTGTGTATGTCCTCCTCGTTCAGTTTAGGCAATTCATATGTCTCTAGAAACCTGTTGATGTCTTTGAAATTTTCTATTTTGTTGGAGTATAGATTTTCAAAATAGCTTCTAATTATGTTTTGTATTTCAGTCGTGTCTGTTGTGATATTTCCTTGTTCATTCCGAATTTTAGTGATTTGGGTTTTCTCTCGTCTTCTATTTGTTATTGTGGCTAAAGGTTTATCAATTTTGTTTATTTTTTTGAAGAACCAACTATTTATTTTGTCAATTTTTTGTATTGTTTCTTTCGTTTCAATTTCGTTGATTTCAGCTCTCAGTTTAACTATTTCCTGTCTTCTACTACTTTTGGTGTTGGTCTGTTCTTCTTTTACTAGGGCTTTGAGCTGTAGTGTTAGGTCATTTATTTTTTGAGTTTTACTTCTTGTATTAAATGCGCTCCATGAAATAAATCTTCCTCTAAGTACCGCTTTCATAGTGTCCCAAAGATTTTGATATGATGTTTCTTTGTTCTCGTTTACCTCTAAGAATTTTTTAATTTCCTTCCTAATATCTTCTGTTATCCATTCATCATATAGTAGCATATTGTTTAATCTCCAGGTGTTGGAGTAGTTTCTGTTTTTTACTCTTTCATTAATTTGTAACTTCAATCCATTATGATCTGATAGAATACAAGGTAGTGTCTCTATCTTCTTGTATTTGGTGACATTAGCTTTGTGGCATAATATATGGTCTATTTTAGAGAAGGATCCATGTGCTGCTGAGAAGAAAGTGTATTCGCTCTTGGTTGGATGGTATATTCTATAAATGTCTGTTAAGTCTAAATTATTGATTGTGTTATTGAGATCTATGGTTTCTTTGTTCAATTTTTGTTTGGAAGATCTGTCCAGTGGTGAAAGAGGCGTGTTAAAATCACCTAGTATTATTGTGTTATGGTCTATTTGGTTTCTAAAATTGAGAAGGATTTGTTTAACATACATGGATGAGCCACTGTTTGGGGCATAGATGTTTATGATTGTTATATCTTGCTGATTTATGCTTCCCTTAAGCAGTATGAAATGTCCTTCTTTATCCCTTCTGACTAACATTGGCTTGAAGTCCACATTATCTGAAATGAGGATGGATACTCCAGCTTTTTTGCTGAGCCCATGTGCATGGTATGTTTTTCCCCATCCTTTCACTTTTAGTCTATGGGTATCTCTTTCTATGAGGTGAGTCTCTTGCAGGCAACATATTGTTGGATCTTTCTTTTTAATCCAATCTGCCAGTCTATGTCTTTTGATTGATCAATTCAGGCCATTAACATTCAGGGTTATTATTGAGATATGATTTGTATTCCCGGTCATTTGGTTCATATTTAAAATTTTTGACACATCTTGGTTCCTCCTTTATTTGACAGTTCCTTTAGGATAATTCCTCCCTTTGCTGATTTGCTTCTTTGTTTTTTATCTCTTCCTCATGAAATATTTTGCTGAGAATGTTCTGTAATGCTGGCTTTCTTTTTGTAAATTCTTTTAGCTTTTGTTTATCATGGAATGATCTTATTTCATCGTCAAATTTGAAGGTAAGTTTTGCTGGGTATAAGATTCTTGGTTGGCATCCATTTTCTTTCAGAGCTTGAAAAATGTTGTTCCAGGCCCTTCTAGCTTTTAGGGTCTGGATTGAAAAATCTGCTGATATCCATATTAGTTTCGCCCTGAATGTAATTTGGTTCTTTTCTCTCACAGCCTTTAAAATTCTGTCTTTATTTTGTATGTTAGGTATTTTCATTATAATGTGCCTTGGTGTGGGTCTGTTGTAATTTTGTGTATTTGGAGTCCTATAAGCCTCTTGGACTTGATTTTCCATTTCATTCTTCAGATTTGGGAAATTTTCTGATATTATTTCTTCAAATAGATTGTTCATTCCTTTGGTTTATTTCTCTAAGCCTTCCTCAATCCCAATAATTCTCAAATTTGGCCTTTTCATGATATCCCATAGTTCTTGGAGATTCTGTTCATGATTTCTCACCATCTTCTCTGTTTGTTCAACTTTGTTTTTGAGGTTAAATATTTTGTCTTCAATATCTGAAGTTCTGTCTTCCAGCTGTTCTGTCCTATTGGTTATGCTTTCTATGGAGTTCTTAATTTGGTTTATTGTTTCCTTCATTTCAAGGATTTCTGTTTGTTTTTTTTTCAATATCTCTAACTCTTTATTGAAATGATCTTTTGCTTCCTGAATTTGCTCTGTTAACTGTCGATTGGTGCGATCGTTCAATGCCTGCATTTGCTCTTTCATCTCATCGTTTGCTTCCCTAATCATTTTAATTATGTACATTCTGAACTCCCTTTCTGTCATTTCTTCTGCCATGCTGTCGTTGGATTTTATTGATGTAACATCTAGATTTGTTTGGGGCATTTTCTTCCCTTATTTTCTCATATTGTTCAGGGATCAGTGGGTCATTAAGATGTTGCAGATTTCCTCTATCAACTTATAATGTCCCTGAAGATTGCTAATATATCCCCTCTTATCCTTCAGTAGCCTGAAGTCTAGGACGAAGTTGATAATGCGGATCTCCACGAAGAAGCTGCCTCTCTAGGGGTGGTGACCCTCAGGTGGCGTATATTCCCTGCTAGTGGGCAGAGGTGCCTCCACTTGTTGACCAATGGTCATCCAATGGGGAACTAGACTGCGGGCTGAGGCAAGGCCTGTTTGTGCCTATGTCTCTGGCTTTACCATCCCTGTGGGAAAACCTCCCCCGGCCGGGAAGAGTCGCTCGGTGGGGACGTCTCGCTGGTCAGTTGCCCTCCTAGAGGTTCCCCTCAATCTACAACTACCACCTGGGCTGGGCTGTCTTCCTCTGCAATGATCCCAGGGGCCCGGACCTATGTCCTGGGCCTGGGAGCCTCACCCTTCACAGGCGAGTCTCCTTAGGCTGCCTCTCCCAGAGAATCTGCCTGCCGCCCTGGAAACTTCGCTCCGCCCCTAGGCGTGTCTCTGTGAGGCTCTTCCAGCAAGAAGCCACCTAGCTCCTGGGACCCTGCTCTGCACCAATCACCTGGCTATGCAGCCTCTGCCCTGAGCCACCACCTGGAGCCCCGTACAATAGCTCCAAGACCCAGAGACCCGCCACACACCTCCTCCTCCAGACAGCCGCCCGGTTTCCGACGCAGTCACTAGGAGTCCAAGCAACTCACTTCAGGTCTCCTCCTCCCGCCAACCACCCATAGCCCTAGGCAGTCACTCCAAGTCCAAGTGACCCGCCCTGTTCCTCCTCCTCTTCCTTGGGGTAGCCCCTCGGGTGTTCAGGAGTGGTGGCTCTGAGACCAGGTGACTCACCACGCTCCTCCTCCAGGCATGCCACCAGTGTTCAGGAGCAGTGGCTTTTAGTCCAATCAACTCACCACTCGCCTCCTCCTCTGGCAACCGCCTGTGGTTCTGTTGCAGTCACTCCCAGACTAAGCGTCCCACCGCTCTCCTTCTCCAGGCAGGCCACCAGTGTTCCGGAGCAGCTGCTCTGAGTTCAAACAGCTCGTCACTCAGCTCCTCCTCCGGCAACCACCCGCGGCTCTGATGCAGTCACTCCCAGGTCAAGCAACATGCCGCTCCTCCTCCTCCTCTGGGCAACCTCCTGGCACTCAGGAGCGCTCGCTCTGATTTCAAATAGTTCACCACGCAGCTCCTCCTCTGGCAACTGCCTGTGGTTCTGATGCAGTCACTCCCAGACCAAGCGTCCCGCAGCGCTCCTCCTCTTCCTCCGGGCAACCCCCCGGTGTTCAGAAGCGGTCGGTTGTTCTGGGTCCAAACAGCTCGCCACACAGCTCCTTCCCAGGCAGCCGCCCGGAGCCCCAGTGGCTGCTCAAGTCCAAGCGCTATGCTGAGCCGCCTCCTCTACGATGATCCCGGTTGTCCGTGTTTACCGCTCCAGCGGGGGGAGGGGCGTCTCGCCGAGCAACTCCACTTCACAAATTCCCTGCGTTCCAGGGCTACCGCCCCATCCGGGACACCTCCCCAACAGGAGAGACTCACCCGGCAGCTTTGAGTTGGTCCCAAGTCTCTCACTATCTCCTCTTTTGAATCTTGCATCCTGGAGCAGCGTGAAATGCAGCCGCCCTCTAGTCCGCCATCTTGGCCCGCCTCTAAAGTTGCCATTATTGAAAACAAAACTGTAATTACTTGATTCTGAATAGCCTGGTTGTTTGGTTTGAAGCCTTTGTTTTCCTTGGATGCAATGAAATGATTGCCCTGTTTGACTTTAGAAAATGTGGCCAATGAAATAAAACTGTAAGTTTTGTCTACTTATAGTTTTGTCAAAGCAACTGTCAATTCACATCACAGGCTCCTTCTAAATAAAGGACTCTAGTATATTAAATTTGTTTTTCTTTAATGAACTGAACACTTTTTACTGTCATTACTCATTGCTTCTAAAAACAGTGGGAAATGCAATACATTAATCAACTGAGATAATTTGTCTTGAGGTGCATATTTTAGTGATGTAAGTAAATGAGATTCTGGCTCACTTAACTACCAATGTTTTGATTTTATAGAAATTCTGAATATACATTGACAGTTGTCATTTTTTAAATTAGCCCTCATTTCCAGAGGCTCTTGTGATAATCTGAAGGAGAGTCAGGGTAAACTAGTTAGAAAACCATTATGAATGTGTGTTATGTGAAAAATACATGCTGAAGATGTTACAGATGCAGTTCCTTGAAAAGTGTGCATGTCATAAAACATAAACTTACAGAAATTCAGTTATTCACTAGCCTCTACTAATTAAAGATATTGTTCAATATACTCTTACTGCTTCAATCAAGTTAGAATCCAGCCTTCTCCATATAATTACACAATTATTGCAAAGAAAGTGTTTCTGATTTATTCTCATGTTTCCACTGGTAACAATAGTGAATAGAAACTTTATGACAGAATGTGTGTTTAGAGATCTCTGTTCCCTGCAAATGCATGCCATTTTGACTTCTAAGCTTCTAAAATAGTACAGGTTATTGAAATCTCCCATGTTATGTTCCAGGGAAGGGATAAGCCAGACACTCAACATTCATAGAAGGACGCTTTGCAGCAATAGCCTGACTGCCTTGAAGAAGAAACAGGCTACTTCCTTTTGTTTCTGAACTGAGACAAAACTTTTAAGCATATGTACAAGTTGGAAAGAAATTTTTTGGTGGTATCAGTGTTTTGGAGTGTTGCAAACTTCTATATTGTTTATATTCTTCATGTTCTTCTTTATAAATGCAATCTTTGAAGAACTCCAGTGTAAATTATCCTGCCTGATAACCTCCTCCACTCAGTGAAAAAAAAAACAGAAAGAAATTCATCAGTTGGATAGAAAAAAATGGGTTAAGTAGGATTTGCCTCTTGGAATTCAAACAGATTTGAACGTATTGGCAACTTTTAATAAAAGGAAAGATTCCCTTAAAAATGTGACATTACTAAAAACTAAAAAACAAATTAAAATAGACTTCACAATATCTGATCTGAAAAAAACTATTGCTCTTTTCTTAGGAATTTGAAGTAAATCCTGCTTCTGAGTTTTCCTTCTTTTGAGTTTTCAAGTCAATGCATTTGAAAATCACATTTCTTCTGCTGTATCCCTTAAATGATGAGGCATTATTATGTTACCAGCAAAGAATTTCTTTGTAAGGTCATTGATTGAATGCAATACTTTGACCATTTCTTTATTCAGGAAAGCAAATTAACCTTTACTAGGTATGCATTTCCACAAAATGCATAGGACTGAAAATAATGTAGTCCTTGTCATGAGAATAAAAATTAATCATGGATAAATAGTTGCTTCTGAGAAAAGGGAAAACATTCTATTTTTAAATGACTAATCTTAATTCAAAAATATCAGGAAAAAAGAGATGATAAAATCAATTCCATTTATCACTTCCTACCTTCATGAACTGAATATTAAATATAGAGAAATATTCAACACAGTCATCATTTTTTACATTTAAATTATTATGTATAAGTCAGTACTCATGTTAGCAATTGTGAAACATACACAATTTTTTAATCAAAGGAGCTCATTCTTACTCTAGACAGAATTGGAAAGTGAGGGCAAGCCACTCAAATTATAGTATTTTTACAGGAGTTGATTGTGATCACTCACTTCCTTTCTTCCAATACTACATGACAACTGAAATAAAGAAGTGGGGACAAAAACCAAAATCAGAATTCAAAATTAATACTTTAGTTCTCATATGAATGATACTTTGTTAGCCTCAGTCTGATTGTTTTAGAAGAACCCTGTCTCCTGTAGAAGCACTCCATCGAAAGACAGTTTTAAAGCACACACATAATAGTTTGCCATATTTTATCAGCCTTGAGCTTCATATGTTTATTATGACTAGGTCACTTGTGGAATATGCAGTTAATATATTATCCTCTATATGTGTCCTTTAAGGAGTAGTATTGGAAAAGTTGTAAGGCGTCAGGTTTTTAGATATTTAAAAAATAAACTTGTCTATCTAAATTTTCATTTTAATTTTATATAACTATAATATAGCTACATCTATGAGTAAGATAAATAATTATATCATTTTAATTGCTAAGCATAGGGATAGGGTTTAAACAAGAACATATTAGTAGATAAACTTTACTTCATTAATTTCCATGTCATTGAAACTTCTTGTTTTGAAAATGGATGCATAATCTGCTATAAATACATACTTTGGTAGTTACCTGACAATTTGATCCAGATTTCTATAAAGAAAGTTTATGATACCTATGTTCCCTTCATTGATCATCATTGGTGTTTTTCAAAAAAGTATAAAAATTAACATTTAAAAATTTTAATATTTAATAATTAGGTAACATTCTGTAGCCATTGTTTTAATACTGCTTACTTATCCAAGCAGATTAAAGTAATGACTATTATAGTCATAGTGTAATACAAGATGCTTCTCAACTGCTCCTCAGGAAGATATGAGAGTAAAGCTAGTCCTGGACAGTTGCTTCACTCTAAAATACATGAACATGCAAGCAATAGCCAATGTTTTCCAGTTTTGAGGGAAACAATCATGTTGGTAGCCATGTTGAATCTGGAGGGAAAGTGAATGGAAAATATAGACAACTTGCAATAGTCCATTTCTTTCTTGCCTTTGCCAGAACAGTAATATATGATTTCCTAAGGAAAAATTTCTAAGGATATTCCTGAAAGAAGGCACTTGAATGTAGCTCTTTTGATATCACCCTTTTATTTAGACCAGGAGTAAACAAAATTTGTTTGTGAAGTGGCACAATGTACGTATATTCGACTTCGAGAGCCATAAGGTCTCTGTGGAACTGCTCAGCCTGAGAAGTGAAAGCAGCCAGAGACATCATTAGACAGTGGATATGGTCATGCAGCAAGGGAACCTTACTTATGGACACCACGGTTGGAATTTTCTACAAATTGCAAGTCAGAAAATATTCTTCTATAACAGTCACAAGCAGAGCTCTTGGGGAGAGCAAAGCTCAAAATTCAGCACCAAGTATGACAACTCTCTTGTCATATATGCCACCAAGGTCCTTGGCCCTTTATCTTTTCCTATCCTCAGCTTTATACCAAGAAATGAGTTGATACTCTGAGGTGGAATTGGGCATGATCTCAAGGTCACTGATGGGGTGAAATATGGACACCTAGCATCTTGAATATGAAATAAAGATGTCTGTGGCGTCTGTTAATCCCTAATAATTGCTAATGAAAAGAAAATGTATTTTTTTGTGTTTTTAAAGTGCCTGCCCTCAATATTGTGTTGTTGAATTTGTAATATCAAGTTGTCTTGTCTTACATGTAACTTGTTTATTAAGCAACATTTTTAGGTCTTTCATATTAGGGATGATGTTTCCCTAAATAATATGCCAGATATTGGCAGAGTTCTATGAGTCTGCAGTTCTGGCTTGGCCACAGCACTGGTTCTCAAATTGTAGTCCCAGAACCCTTGTCAGGGAGCTTCTGAGAAGGCTGAGGGATCTTTGCCCCCATGTTAGCAATGTTCCATATGATTCCTACACAGATTCCTGTAATGCATGGTCCATTTTGCTGGTGCATCTTTTGGGTAATCAGTGACTTCGTACATGTAACTTTTTTAGTTTCACTTCAGCTAAAATAAACAAATTTCATTGACACCACACTTCACTCCTTAGCTGAGAGCCTCTCCCTTGCATTTATTACACAAGATGGTCCAGAATCTATCTTTGACCTTCTCATTTCCCCCGTTATCCCCCAAAATATATATCATTGCATTCTGGACTGAATGCCTCATCCATCTCTGAAAGCTTAAATTTTGTCTGAATTTTCTGTGTTTATGAGTATCTTTGGAAATTCCCATCCACTTCATTTCTGTTTTCATTTTATTCACTTCTCAAAGAGCCAGCTTTTTTTTTTTTTTTTTCTGAACTGGTATAATCTTCAAAACACTTTTTTCTAGATTGTTTTCAATAAGAATTCTGTACTCAGTGCATAGTTTCCTTATGGGTTGGTAGGTGTTCATTGAAGGTATGTTGTAGCACTACTTCATTGCTTAAGGGACCCCAAAGAGGGATGACATAGGTATGTCAGGGGACGTACAGTTCTCTGGGGCACACATTTTTAGTATAAACATGTAGGAGTGATGAACAGTACCTCATTTAAGACTGCTGAGATTTTGTAGTGAGGAAGAAGTCTAACCCCTAAAATTCCATTCCAGAGAGACCACCCAGTGATTTAAGTTTGGTATAAGTTGAGTTGAGAAGTCTAAGAATTTCAGAATCATTTTTAAAAATGTAAATGTGAAGGAAATGTTATGAAGCTTTTTTGCATATATCTCTATTGATGGTCTACATTTTGTTGGTAATATTTTCCTGTTTATAGTTTTATCCTGTCAATTTGAATCAAATTGCTTTGTTTGAATTGATAGGAGAATTCTGAATCTGTATAAGGAGTTCTCAGTGGACATCACTGAGGGCTGGGTGGCCTTCCCCAGCAGCTCCTTTACTGACACATGGTAACATTCTGCATGGTTCCAGTGAGGAGCTCAACATAGAGTCCTGCATGTTTAAAGGAGAAATTTAGAAACAGCGAACACATTTCCACTTAAAACAAAAATGTGTCTGTGGTTTCTTCTCCAATGTATAACTAGTATTAACACTTTTGTGCATATTTTCCAGGTTTGTAATCTGTGGTAGTAATTTATTGCTCTGCTTTCTTTCTGTTCTCAATTTATTTTCTCATGTTAACATTATTTTAGCAAAATACACTTTGTTGTCTCATGGTACTGTTTCTCCTACTATAAATCTGAAAATGAATTAACTTGCTGCTACAACCTTACACTCATACATAAAGGTTCCTTTAAAATATATTTAGTGGGTTGGGACTGTAGCTCAGTGGTAGAGCACTTGTCTCAAACATGTGAGGCACTGGATTCAATCCTCAGCACTACGTAAAAATAAATAATAAAGATATTGTGTCCATCTACAACTAAAAAATACTACATATATATGTATATGTGTATATATGTGTGTGTGTGTGAATATACATATATATGTAAATATATATATATAGATATATATATATAGATATATAGTATTACCTGTGTCTTATTTGTGTTTCACAGAGTTTTTGGTTTTAAATGAGAAGATAAAAGATATCTAAAATATTTTAAGATTATTTAAAATACTTGGTCTTGCTTCCACTCAGATTCCTTTGGCATTTCAGAATGAAATAACAAACCTAAATTTTTTATTGTATAGATTTTAGGTGTTATGTAAAATGTTACTTCATATGCTCCTTTGTCTTGTTCAGTTTTTCCTTTGGATTTCATTAATCCCTACAGTGGGTTATTGAAACCAGTTCTCTGAATTACTCTAGAATATCAGAGATGGGTTGTTTTCTTTCATCATGAATCAGTGTATTTGGATCACAGTTTCTGAGCAACGAGAAGAAAGTGACGTTGACGTTTTGGTTTCTAATGATTGGCTTGGAGTTGTGGGCACCTTGAGGAGGAGGTACTGCTGGGGACCTCTTCAGTACCATGGGTGGCATTAGTGTTGGACAACAGCAGAATTCTTTCAGCTGGTCATACCAGCCCCCCTGGAGTCCTTTCAAAGAGCACAATTAATTCTGGAGTTACGTTGCTGTTTACATATCTACTCATCCACGTACTGCCCTAGGATTTATGTAGTCAGTTTGTGTTTGTTTCATCAACACACAGTACTCAGAGTGCTACAGGGGCAAGTGTCTCTGACTTTGCCACATCTGTAGAGCAGGATCCAAAGAAGAGAGAAGCCACTCCTGGTGACTTGAGCCCAGTTGGTGGTGCTCCTGGATTCCATGTTTCCTGACCAGTATTCACTGCAGAAGGTCCCTAAATGCTCCTACTTCGTACACTGAACCCGTGCCTCCACCACACTTTTGTGACCACACAGTCTCCACTACACATGGAGCAAGGAATTTGTATCCCAGGTGAAAATAAGCAGTCTCTCTCCCCAAAAGTCCTGAAAGATCTCTATCCACTCCTCAGACACATAGGGACCCCAGAGAGATAGACAATCCTATTTGCAAAAAAACAATGAAAGATTACCTTGCCTTAGTCACCTAGTCACTAAATCCCTTCACCTTTGCCATATCTTTTGGCTAAACCTAACATACAGTTCTTTACACTCTCAAAGGGAAATGCTGCCCAGGTGTGAACAGCAAAGGAGTGAGAATCCGGGTGGGGGAGGGCACCCAGGATGAGTGTCATGAGGGCCGCCAACTCCCATCCTAGTTTCAGGTCCCTGTCAAGTGACCCCTTCTCTCAGGTCTGTCCTTGAAGGCCACACCTCCATTAGCATGCTCCCCTGCCCAGCACCAACATGACTTGTACATTTCCTGACTTGTCCTTAGCTTGCATCTGCCTGCTCCATTTCATTGGGATCCTGTTTCCTCCTACATTCCTTTCTGTCCTCAGTACTTAATGGGGTTCTCTTCTCAGCCAGTCCTTCAGCTCTTTCCCTTCTACCTGCAGCTTATTCCCAGCTTGAAGCTCTATGAATTGCACCTAAGAAGGAAAACCAGTTGGTGAGAAGAGGTGGGAGGTCTACTTGGGGGAACATTTTCCTCCTGAGTAGTCCTTTCCCAGCACCTACTGAAGGAGTGATGAGTGTGCATTTGACTGAGCACAATGCAGTCAACTATGGCTTAATTATATCCATAATATGTTGTTAGGAGGGACCAACCTCTTTCTCTAGTCACCTGGAATTTTCATCAGCCTTGAGATAAATAATCATCACCAATCTACCTTCTGGATCTGTCCATGTCTCTTAACTTCCCAGTCATCCAAACATTTGGGCTACATGTCTAGGAAATCTCTGAGGTTATATGAGCCATATAATTAAATGAGCACTTGATGACTTTTGTTGTTTTATAAATGAAACTTCTTGTGCTTGTCCATGAGACCATCAAATGTGGAACAGTGCTGGAGACCTCTGCTATTTTTACCTGAAGTGAGAGTATGATTTTTTGGTAAAGAAAAGTCATTGCAGTCATGTGTAACTAGCTACTAGCACATACACCAAGGTGACTTTTAGAGTGGTGCTTTGAGTGCCCTGGCAATTCAGCATCCAAATTCAGCATCCTGAAGAGGCTCGATTAGAGTGGTGTCTTCCAGTTGGTAATCCACACAGCTTTGTTTTTCACTTACAGACATACAGACATTTTCTCTGAGATGGTAGTTGCTTAGTAAGATGAGCTAAGTACCTGTGTGAATCTATCAATGAAAGAGTATGCATGAAGTTCAAATAATGTATAAAAGAGTATGCAATCCCAATATGAGGAAATAGGAGCCCTGGAAGTACTCATTTCCACTTAGGGATGGACCTGTTTTGGAGCAGTACAGGTTCAGTTTGTGTCAGACAATCAAACTATAATCTATTTTTAGGTCTGAAAATAAAAATATTTTAGCCTGATAACTATATTTGATATGTCATATCACATTTATATTATAAGTTTTAAAATATTAGCAAATCAGCCTGGCCCAAATTAGTAGAATGCCTTTATTTTGGTGTGTTTTGCTTTAAACATGAACTTTACCTACAATGTTTACACAGTCAGGAGCCTTAAAATGCTCACATTCCAATGGGGTTTTGCAACACCAGTGGATAGAATGTACCTGCTCAGATAAGGTGTTTCATATGGATTTCACTACAGTTGATTCTGAACTGAATTTCTTAAGAAGGTATTCAATATCCTATTATATGGAAGCTTAGATTACTTTACAATTCATGGTTTACTATGTGTGACTCTAAGGATGTCACCTAAACTCTTAGTTGTCAGTGATTCCTTCATGTAAATTGGAAAATAAAATCCCTAAGTTATTTTCAGTTTTTAAAAAGGAATGCAACATCATTCTAAGCCTCCTGAGGTTTCTTCTATCCCTAGGGTCGATGATGGTTTTTAGAACAACAATACATAAACAACTGCAAATCTCTAATTCGGTTGAAATATATTTTCCATTAAAAGGAGAATGGATTTTTAACCTCTAAGTCATTCTGGGTTTTCCAGTTTGCATGACAGGTTCAGAGGTTGTGTTTCTAACACGCAGTCAGTCCTTTTCTCTTCCTTCTTCCTCAAGTCTTCTCTTTATTGCATATTCTTTCCTGCTCACCTGAAATTCCAACAGTAGCTAATCTGGACCTTCTCAACATAAATAACCTGTAGTGAATGAGCCTCAGGGGACAGCAGGGAGTTTTTTTTTTTTTTTTTTTTTTTAATGTGAATATTTGAAATCTTTCTTTGGATAAAGGCCTAGATTTCTTTCAGAATTCACCTGTAATTATGTTATCAGCACTTTCCCTCCTCAGGACTGCCAGGCATAGAGTAATTGAGAATAGAACAGCTTTACTGTAGGGAGACTTACCTTTATGAAAATAAACCACAGTTAGAGTTTGAAACTTAAATGAAAGAGAGAATTATAGGAGGGGACAACGCAGGCATTGTATGAATCACCCTTATGCTCTCACCCATTTCCAGCTGCAGACACTCCTGAATGATTCCAGATATTTTATGCTCTGAGTGATCAATAAGGGAGAATCTACTAGACGTGTTGAACAAGTTTATTGGTGGTCCTGGTCAATGTATTTATGTTTCTGTAAGTTTATTTCCTGTTAGCGGCAGCATGAGGAGAGCAGTAGGCTGCGGGAGTGCGTGGGGTGGAGGCCTGGCTCTTCTTGATTTTTCTGCCCCCAAAGCTCTTTATGCTCCCATTTCAACAATTAAACCATGGGAATTATGATCTTGGAGATGATGTAAGATTATTTGAAAAGCGCATTGTACCATTCACACACGCTGCAATGTAAGGAGAGAATGCTTTAATGAAGAACGCATAAATCATGAATTTCTTGGCAAAGATGGATAATATTTTGAAGATAAATTTGAGAATCAAGCACTAAATGAGGAGTTGTCCTATGAATATACATGGACGCACTGGGTATGTTATTCAGTTTGAGGGTTAAACAGAATAGAAAGTTGAAACAGCAATTTATTTTGAAGGAGTACCTGGAATAAGTCTTTTAATTCAATATGTCATTGAGTTGTTAAATAGTTATAGTTTATTTTGAAATAGAAATTAATTATCTTTTACAATCTTCCTGTTGCTCATCTCCTCCAAAGTCATGAGTATGTAAATGACTCTAATTAGAGCACTGTCAGACAATATTAGTGCCGTCACTTGTCATGGTTTAGAATGAAAGGGTTTGGTTCCTAAATATTTATAAAACTGTTTCTAAGGTTAACTTTTACTTAATTGGGATGGTTCTGATATATTATTGGTTTGAAGGAAGTAATCACAGGCAACAAGAAGAAATTTCTTTTAGAGGCACAAGTTTTGAATTAACACATGATGGATTAGAATGTTAGAGAATATTCTTACTTCTAATATGAATTATATTTAATGTCTTAAATTTCTGAAATGGCTGTGTTTATTCTTATTCCTTTTTTACTCATTACCATGAGAACCAAGGATTAATGTAATTGTAAGTTGCACCACAAAGAAAGTTTGTTTCATTTGAAATAATCATTTTATATAACAGAATTAATATTAAAAAATATTAAATAAGCCAATTCCAAAAAACAAAAGGTCAAATGTTTTCTCTGATAAGTGGATGATGATACATCATGCGCGGGAGGTAAGAGAAGAATGGAGGAACTTTGGATTGTGTAGAGGGAAATGGGGAGGGAGGGATTGCGGGAAGGAAAGATAGTGGACTGAGACATTATTACCCTATGTACATGTATGATTACATGAATGGTGTGAATCTACATTGTGTACACCATACAAACACAAAATTGCACCCTATTTGTGTACAATGAATCAAAATGCAGTCTGTAAAAATAAAAATTAAAAAATATTAATCAATAAAAGGCACGCACATGACAGCATTGCATCTTGTGCAGTGCATTTTAATTAAGGTTAAAATTTTTTCTCTTATGCTCCATCTTTGTGATGTACTGAGATCACAGTAGTTGAGCAGCCATAGCAAGTTTCTTTCTTTCTTTCTTTCTTTCTTCCTTCCTTTCTTTCTTTCTTTCTTTCTTTTTTTTTGAACAAATGGGAATTTATTTTTTTCAGATAGGAGGTTTAAAAATTGATGACTGCCACTCTTATTTAATGGACTCATGTCAGGCATCTCTCAGGGTCTCTTAGTCCTTTCTTTTGTTCTTTATCGCCTTTAGGGAGCAAGAGGGGACCACCCTAACTCCAGAAAGCTTGTTAGCAATCAAGCAGAAAAGAGAGTACAGGACTTTCTTATGCCACTCAAACTCTCTGACATTCTCTTTCCTGTTGAATATAGTGTACATCTAAAGAAATAATTTATATAATGATAACTAGGAAGGGAAAAATAAATATTATGACACATTGCCTGGACATTTTAAGCTGAAGTCATTTGACATCTTCCCTTCCAAATGATTGCATTGGCATGCTGTATTACCATCTGTTAAATATAAATAGAGAAGTTACATGAAGGAGTTACATCAAGGGGGAGACAGAATCATCAGAGAAGGAAATGTGGGGTTACCAAAATTGAGTATGAGAAGATAATGGTTCAGGTAAGTACAGATGGAGAAGAGTCGAAGATATAGTGGAGGGAAAGAGGAGGGCACAGAAAACACAAGGGAAGCTCAGAATCCAACATTTTGAAGACTGAAGGCATATGAGGAAAAGGGCAAATGAGGACCACAGACCAGTTTCCCTTAGAGGAGGGGGAGACTTCTGTGCCAGCCACTAGGCTAGGTCTGCCTTTGACTGCCGTTCTTAGGACACTCTTAATGAAGATACCCAATTTCTTTCATGAATAAAGAGACCAATTCATAGCAAGAAAGGTTAAATCATTGGCCCTGAAAAAATGAGAGACTGAGACTGGAGCTAGATGTTTTTTGTTTTTGTTTTTTGTTTTTAAGGAATAATTTTCTTTCTTTCTTTCTTTCTTTCTTTCTTTCTTTCTTTCTTTCTTTCTTTCTTTCTTTCTTTCCTTTTTCTTTCTTCCTTTCTTCCTTCCTATTTCTTTCTTTCCTTTATTTTTATTTGTTTACTTTTGCTGAACTTTGTATGACCTAAAGATTATGAGCATGTTCTCTAGAGTTGAACACCCATGCATCAAGCACAAATTAGCAATGGGAAACTGAGCAAGTCCTGTTTTTTCTAAAAATTCAATTTCCCCACCTGAGGTTGGTGCAGGATTATAAAAGTTAAAGCATGTATAGTGTATGTCCACAATTCCTGGACATTGGAAGCAATCAAGGATGATAATAATATGAACAAAAATAAAATAATAGAAATTTGAATAAAACAAAAAAAAATACCTATTTTATTGTGTGTCTAAACATTATGTTCCAATTATGTTTATCTTATACACAACTTGTAAATTTAACTCATTCTTGAATTTCTCAAACTTATTCATTTAAACAAAACTACTCTCAGGTGCTAGAAAGATCCCTCTCCCTACATTGTATTTTTCAGGATTAGGTTCATCTAAATATTAAAGTAACTTTTAAAGAATTGTATTTTAAGCCTTTTTACATTATTTGGTTATCAAAATTCCAAATTATTTCTTTTTAACATGTTACTGATATCAGAGGAATTTGGTACTTTGGGCTACTGGTGGATGGACAGACAGAGGTTAAGATAGTATTACAAATCACTTTTAATGTTACCAAAACAGATTAATGAACCAAATCATGTAAAATCTACCACTTATAAATTCTATGAACTGCATATCAAAAATGCTTTCTGATCATCAGTAAAAGTGCAACCACAACTCTCATACAACAATACCAGCATTTGATATGGTAATTTGTTTCCTGTACTGACTTGCCATTCCCAGTATAAATGTGCTCTGCACCAGGACAACACAGCTAGCTTGCATTTCAGCATGCTGTGTGCACCCCACCCACTCTGTCTGTACGTGACCCATGTGTAGAGCATGGCAGACAGCATTTCCTTGGCATCAATAAATGATTCCTGTGTGAATATTATTCTCATTTTATTAACCCTTAGCAATTAAAAATATACTACTTGATGGAAAAAAATGACAATGAAATTTTGAGATCATACTAGTTCAAAACCATCACTGGCTTTATCAGAGTATGATTATATGCTGTTTTTCATAGGTTGTACCCAAAGAATAAAAACCATAGTTAAATACTTATATTTCTAGGTTGTACTAGTTAGAGATGCTAAAAACTGTAACCTGAAAATGTCTACAACTTTCCAGCAAATTCTTTCCTTAGATTTCAAATGAATAAAGAAGCCTAAAATATGAGGATAAGTAGGGACACAACATTCTTTCTTTCTGTATCTCTCTCTCTCTCTCTCTCTCTCTCTCTCTCTCTCTCTCTCTCTCTCTCTCTCTCTCCAAGTTCTAAATGATGATTTTACTGGGAAAGAAACTTCATTAGCTTATACTTCCCCAGTCCCAAGAAATTGTGAAGCACAAATTTTGATACTAACAAAAAGTGTTCAGATTTGGCAATATAGAAGGACCCTACCTTTGGAAGAGTCCCTGAAGCCACCTGCTCAGATGGTTTATGTCACAGAAGTGCTACTCTAAGTGCTGGATGTTAGGGGTAGTGTCAGTGTGGGTACAGGAAACCAGTCTTAGCCTCAGCCAGAACTGGAAGCTAAATCATTAGAAGATGGGACCCTCAGGTGCCACAGCCCCCCTATCAAGAGGCAGTGGAAGGCAGCAGGATTTCTGCCATCAGGGGAAGGCTTATCTGCATTAGCCTGAGGTCTCGGGGGCAAATAGTGCTTCATGGATAATTTATAGCAATTACATTTCTCTCACTTCGTTTTAGGATTTGAGTTTGTTATTGATGTTATTGTCATGTTACTTGTGTTACTGACTAAATGAGACCATGCTCCCAAGTTGACAGCTCCCTAGGTGCTGGTGGCAAGTGCAGTGCTCTGGGGAGAGAGGCAGCTGCTCTCCCGTTCCTCACCCAGTGCTCCTCACCTCCTCATCTTCTCCACCCGCATCTCTCTTGCTGTGTTGAGAGCGATGTTCATGGCAGTACCTCTCTCTCCAGCTGTGCCAAACTTGCTGTTGCACCCAAATGTTCAATTTTAAGGTTACAATAATTTGTTTCTCAAGGTCGTTTTTTTTTTTCCTTTTTGTCCTTGAATATTTTTGATAATAGTTTTTACTTTGCTTTATTTGGGGGCTGAGAGAAGGTGTGAAAGAGTCAGGGGAACTATCAACAATGATTTCACAGTCACTTTTGCTGTCATTTTGTGGTAGTGGGGATTTAACTCAGGGACACTCTACCAATGAGGTACAGCCTTGGGCCTTTTTTATTTTTATTTTGAGACAGGATCTCACTAATCACGTTTGAGCTGATTATTACAAGCTGAGTTACTTGGTTATCTGCATTACTTTTGTTTCATTGTAGTTATCATTCACTTATAGTTTCTCCATTCTGTTTGTGAGCATTTCTGCATCCTACTTTCTGAATACCATCCTCTGAGAAGGATCTGTATTCTGTGTTAAAGGCCTAGAACATGGATCCCTTGATTTGGGGGTTCCATAATCAGAAGTGTGAAACTCAACTGAAGGAAAGTTAGAGCAATCTCACTATTTAAATTCTCAGAAGGCCAGTGCTCTTTAAAAATATTATCATGCTATTAATTTCCCACACATTACAATGCATGTACCTGAATGGCACAAATGACCTGGTGCAAACCTGGTTTCGGTCACCTCTTTTCCAATTCCACGTACACATTCTGTTCACTTGCTTTGAGGAAGACATTGTTTTTCATTGACATGAGTCCCAGAGCAAGTTAATACTTAAGTAGTTCAATTTTAATGTTCTGCTACATATATTTGATGAAATTCAGTACCCATTCCTTAGAAGAGGATGGTAAAAACCTGGAAACAATAAAAACCATTTTTAACTTAGCATAAAGTTATAGAAGCACTTTAATCCACTTTGTTCATTGATATATTCCAAAACTCCAGAATATTCCCTGGCATAAAGTAGCAAACTGTTAAATTACTATTAATAATTATTCATAATGCTAATTAGTAATTAGTAATGAATAAGTAAACCTAGATCACTTAATGCATGTATTTAGTAGGAAAAAATTAGAAACACATTTTAAAAATTGAATCTTGATAAAAGATGTCCAACATTATTGCTTAAATCTAAAGTATCTATAAATTGTTTAAATAAATGAATATATATGTGTGTGTGTGTGTATATATATATAAAACATAAATGCTAGTCACCTTGCTAGTCACACAAATCTACATAAAGTGATTGAAAGAAAGGTACTACTCATAATAACAAGAACATTACTCAGATTAACAATAGTAATCTGGAATAAATTTAATGAAAGGCAAAATCTTGATTGGGAGACAAAACAATTATTAAGAAAAAGGTATTATATGATACCATGTTCATGGATAAGTCTTACTAATATAAAGGCATAATTTTCCCCAAATTTTACCATGTAGTTGATATAATATAATAATTTCCTAGAATGTATTAGGAAACTTGGCAATATTAAATTATATCAGAATGAGCCAAGAATAGCTAAGATATTAAAGTGTGTGTGTGTGTGTGTGTAGGGGAGGTTTCTATGCAGAGCCGAAATGTATAATCTAGTACAGGCATAAAGATAATTTTACATGTGTACTTACGTAACAGAGGCCTGGAATACAACTCACACATGAGGGAGTGTGAAATCTCTTCAAGTTGGCATTCATTTGTAGTGACCCAATGGTATCAATATGCATCAATTACAAGTAATTTGTAATATATTTGGAAAAATTAGAATTGTATCTCCATACCCAAACCAGAATTTAATTCCAGGTAATTTGAACAGATTTGCAACATTGCATCAAAGTTTGCTATTTATTGACCACCCACCCATTGTATTCCAACCTTCTCTACTTTTTTTCCATGTGCTAGAGGGCTAAAGTCTCAAGACCATACTTGTTAGAGATTATCACTAGTTACTTTCTATTTTGTCTTCATCATGTTTTATTCTCCAGGAGCAGCAACCAAGGCTCGGCAGTGTCACATCTCCACCTGCTCCAGGGGGACACGTCAGCATCAAGAGCCAGCACATCACTTCCTCAACAAGACTCCTAAAGAGCAAGAAGTAAAATCAAGAATTAACAAATGGGATGGCATCAAACTAAAAAGCTTCTTCACAGTTTAAGGAAACAATCAAGATTGTGAAGAGAGAGTCTGCAGAATGGGAGAAAATCTTTGCCATCTTCACCTCAGATAGAGCATTAATATCCAGAATATATAAAGAACCCAGAAAACATAACACCAAGAAAACAAATAACAGAATAAATAAGTGGGGAAAGGATCTGAACAGACACTTCACAGAAGAAATATGAATGGTCAAAAATATATGAAAAAATGTTCAACACCTCTAGTAATTAGATAAATGCAAATTAAAACTAAAATGAGATTCCATCTCACTCCAGTCAGAATGGTAAGAATACCAGTAAGAATAAATGTTGGCGAGGACGTGGGGGCAAAAGTACATTTGTACATTGCTGGTAGGACTGCAAAGTGGTATGACCACTCTGCAAAGCAGTATGGAGATTCTTCAGAAATCATGGAATATACCCAAAGGACTTAAAATCAGTATACTATAGTTACACGACCATGTCAATGTTTATAGCAGCTCAACCACAATAGCTAAGCTACAGAAACCAACCTAGGTGTCCTCTAATAGATAAAGAAATGTGTCATAGATACACTGAGAAATATTACCCAGCCATATAAAAATGACTTTTGCCAATAAATGAATGGATCTGGATACTATTATGCAGACTCTTACTATTTACTTTTTTTATGCCAAATATATAAAACTGAAATTATCATAATTCAAAGCTGTGATAGTGATAAACATACAGGATTTATCATGCTTTGTACAACTGAGTGCACAAAAATTTTAACAGTAGTTTATGAATATATAGAAATTTTTCTCAAGTCTCAAAAATGGAAATATGTGATGTGATGGAGACTCTTGGCATTATATTTAGTATCCCTCATTAAAATTTTATAGTCTATGGAAGGAATCAGTCTGGATTATGAACAAATATCATTAAAGAAAGTATATGTGGTAATTTGGCATTTTCTTTTTCCTTTGAATGACTATAATGGATTTTAGCCAACAATTCTAGGTGATGACATACTCAGGCATTGTCGATGTGCTTTCTATTATTAGTTATATTATCTCACTAGAAAAGGAGAAAATTAAATTATGAGATTTTAAAATGCAATATTATTTAAAACCAGTGCTGAAAATTGAACTAAAGCTCTGGCCTTGCAGTCCCAAGTCCCAAGTCCCAAGTTCACATAACTACACACACATAAACCAGGGCTTTAGGGAAGTCATAGTTTTTTTCACTAAGTTTTCTCTTCTGTGAAATTCTTCCCTGGACCCACCTGGCTCACAGGACATTGGCTCTAGAATATGAGACCTCAGAGACATTGACTCTAGAATATGAGAAGGGTATATTACCCCTGTTTCAATTGAACAATCCCTGTTTTTAATATATTTTGTTTGAATAATTCCTGTTTTTTTCATTCTGTGATCCAAATGTTTTATAGAAATATATATTTATAACTATAGCATGCATAACTATGCAATTTTTATATACTATATTCAGTGACAGTCACATGTTAATCCAGTTTTTTCATTCCTAACAGCTTTCTTTTAAATGGAGTTATGAGGGTTTTTTTGAAGCATTGTTTGCTGATTGTTCTTGTGATTTTGTTTCATTAGTCATTTGAGAGACTTGATATAGAATTTTCTGTTTAAAAATACTGGGTTCATTAAAGGCAATAGGACCTTGAAAACTGAACTGACAGAAAGGTTGGGGTTTTCATGTACAGCTCATAAAAACAGCAAGCTAAGCAAATTTGAATTAAATTTATTTTCTTATATGAGGAGCTGCATTCAATAAACCTATAGATGTCAATCCCTCTCTGCCCCAGTACCTTTGTGAGGAAGGCAGCAATGCTGTCAGTAGGGAGGCCTGGTATAGGAGTATAGATTTGGTCAGACTTGCAAACCTAAGCTGGTTGGATTAGAAAGCAGTCTTGAAGTCCCAGTGAACTCAGGGTGCCCAGATTCATGCAAGTCTCTCAAATGGTCCAAACTCAGTCACACCAATAATTCATAGCCATTAAAATATTTTCATAAAATTTTATATATGAAATTATAGCACTAAATCTGAGATTTAAGTGAGCACATTTCCACATAATTTTGGGTATTGAAGAAATGAAAGAGAAGTAAACACTTTTTTCTTTTTTTCTGCTTTGTTCCTTACTTCCAAGGAACATCGATCTTTTTAATAGCAAAGGCAATTTAGTCATTCAATAGCATTTTTTCCTAAATCATCAGGAATCAAAATGGTTTTATCAGTGAAGGAAATTTCATGAAGAGATATGAGGACAGATATTCACATGCAGGTTTTTTAGGTGTTGAATAAGAATTGCTAGGCATCTCATTTCTCCTAAATGTTCTTTTAAATATTTCAGATGCCAGTGTCAATTTATCTGGCTATTAGATTACAGTTCTTCATGTTTCAAATGACATGCATAGCATACACACATACACACATGCACACACGCACAAAAAAAAAAAAACCTCTGAGATGCCAAAATGTTCACTTTTTTGGTAGTAATCAGGTACTAGTTAATTTTTCTTTCATCCTTGATTGAATGTCATAATATGTCGGGGTACCGTGGACCCCCAGCCCTACGATGCGGCCAAGATGGCGCCTGGCAATGTGCCAAGGAAGTGCTGAGAGCAAAACCAGGTACCTCCAGCAGACTAATTCTCTGTGCAACAAGTGGCGTTATTTGAGGAAGTTAATGTGATTGGCCATGGGTCCTCGTGGACACTGCATGCTTGCTATATGCACACTATTATGCTCCATTACTGTCCATGCTTTCTCCTCGTGATCTATAAGCTGATTGGTTGTTGTATGTAATGTAAGGCCCTTGCAAGAGCGGCCGTGGGCGGCCAGCCAGAAGTAGCAGATAGCAGAAAATAAAGAACTTGCTCCGATCCGGTGTCGTGTCTCTCTGCGGGCGGGGAGCGCGATAAATGGTGCCGAAACAAGCCGAGAACGAGTAAAGACATAAGGGTAAGTTCACATAAGTTCTCAAATCAAGACAAAATTAGTCCGAGAGTACAAAAGGTGAGACGTCTCGACGATCGCGGAGCCGCGACAATTCATAACAAAAGGATCCCCGTAGGAGGGATGAGTGAAGTGGCCAAATACAGACTTATACAGTGGTACCAAACTGTGTATGTGTGTGCGTGCAGTGAGCGTGTGTGTGTGCGTGCGCGCGCTTGTCTTTTTGTTTGTGTGTTTAAACTAGCTCGTAGTGCTGTAAGATTTAATCATGGGAACGGAACTGTCTAAGATTAGAATGCAGCAGCCTCTTAGAGAACTATTAAAAAATCACGGAACACCATTGAAGGCAAAGACGGCTTTGAAGTTTCTTGATACTGTAGAGAAAGTCTCTCCGTGGTTTTTAGACGAAGGGTTATTAAATCTTCCTCAGTGGGAGCAGCTAGGAGAGGATTTGCGTGATGCGGAGAGACGCGAGCCTTTGCCAATGGGAACACTGGCCATATGGTCACTTATTAAATCTTGTTTGATGCAGCAAGGTAAATCAAAAAACCCTTTTAGGGATTTAAAGGGGCCTTTAGAAGAAGGAAGTCAGATCTTAGAAGAAATTAAAGAGGAACGATCATGTTCTCAGAATTCAGAAAGAGAAAATTATACGGAAAGAGAAAGTTCCGAAGAGGAACTTACTGGGGAAGAACTTGAAGAAGCTATGGGAAAGTTAAGCGTGCAACCTGAGCGCCCCCTAGCGCCTAGACTGCTTAGTACACCTTTACCCCCAGTGCACCACCTATGGAGTTTAAGAAAAAGGAACACCACAGCAGACACCGAGGGTGGGCCTCCTTACAAAATGCTACATATCCAGTATTTGAGGATGCCCAAAATCAAAGGTTTCATCAGCTATTAGATTTTAAAATTGTTTAACAGCTGAAAGAAGCAGTGAGCACTTATGGGCCTCAATCGGCTTTTACAGTCTCACTGGTAGAGACCATAATGTCCTTAAATATGCTACCTTTGGATTGGACTAATCTAGCTAGAGCAACCTTGTCAGGGGGACAGTATCTTATGTGGAAAACAGCTTGGCAGGAGATTTCAATGGACACTGCAAGGCGCAATGCAACTTTAGGGAATCCGCAGGTAGACAGAGACATGTTGATGGGAACAGGGCCTTATGAGGGAGTCCAGGCACAGATTAATTATCATCCTGCAGTGTATGCTCAAATTGCTGTGGCTGCTATTAAAGCATGGAAAACCCTACAAGGATCAGGAGATTTACAAGGACAGTTGTCAAAAGTTACCCAGGGAAGTAATGAGCCCTATGCAGACTTCGTTGATAGATTAATTCAAACAGCTTCTAGAATTTTTGGAGATGCTGATCAAGCAATGCCATTAATAAAACAGTTAGCCTATGAACAAGCCAATAAATGGTGCAAAGATGCCATCAGGCCATGGAGAAATAAAGACTTGTCTACTTATTTAAGAGTCTGCAAAGACATTAATGAGGCCTCTGGAAATAGTGCTGCATTTATTGCGGCACTCGACAGACAAACCTCTGTTCTTGCCACAGCATTAGCACAAAAAGGAGGGGGTAAAAAAGGGGGACCTCCTGGTTCCTGCTTCATATGTGGACAAATGGGACACTTAAGAGCATGTTTCCCTTCCAGGAACAATGGCCAAGGAAAGGGGCCCAGGTTATGTCCTCTGTGTAAAAGAGGAAATCATTGGCTTAGTGAATGTCATTCCGTTAGGGACAAAGAAGGGAATCCTTTACCAACTAACCCCAAGCTACAAAAAAACGGGGTGAGGTGCCCGCCCCGGGGCCCACAACAAATATACGGGGTGATTCAACAAGTGCCACGACAGTGGTATCCTCCAACCGAAAAGGGAATGAAGCTCAGGAAAGAAGAGCCACCTCAGGAAGTGCAGGATTGGACATCTGTGCCACCTCCAGACTCGTATTAACCCCTGATATGGGTGTACAAATGATAGACACAGATTGGGAGGGAAATATTCCGGCAAATTCAGTAGGATTGCTTCTAGGCAGAAGTTCTTCTACCTTAAGAGGTCTTATAGTCCACCCAGGAGTAATTGATCCTGATTTTCAAGGACAAGTTAAGGCTATGGTTTCTTCACCCAAAGGAATCACAGTCATTTCTCCAGGAGATAGGATAGCACAAATGTTAATTTTACCTAGTCAGCATTCCTTGTGGCCTAGTAAGAAGACAATAAGGGGAACTAACGGATTTGGGTCTACAGGAGGACCCTGGGCTAATTTTACTATGGACCTCCAAGATAGGCCCATAATGCAGTTAATAGTGGGACATAAACCTTTTATAGGATTACTGGACACAGGAGCTGATAAAAGTATAATAAGTGAGGCAGTTTGGCCCAAAGGTTGGCCTGTAGTTACAGCTAATCAAAACTTACAAGGTTTGGGTGTGGCTCAATCACCTAACCAGAGTGCTGCTTCGCTGTCCTGGAGGGATAATGAGGGCCATTCAGGGATTTTTCAACCATATATCTGTAAAATACCTATTTCCTTATGGGGGAGAGATGTCTTAACTCAAATGAATGCTAAATTAACAACAAATATTAATTCTAAACCTGTGACACATATGATGAAAAAGATGCAATATACAGAAAGTCAAGGGTTAGGTCGAGAACAACAGGGATCACTACAACCCTTGCCCTTACCTCCTCCAAAAAATGATTTCAGAGGGCTGGGTTTTATGTAGGGGCCACTGTTATTACACCAATTCCAATAGTTTGGAAAAATGATGAGCCACAATGGATTCAACAGTGGCCCCTTACTACAGTAAAGTTAGAAGCGGCTCATAAATTGGTACAAGAACAAGTACAGGCAGGACATTTACAACCTTCTACTTCTCCCTGGAATACTCCTATCTTTGTCATTAAGAAAAAGTCTGGAAAGTGGAGACTATTACATGATTTAAGGGCCATTAATGCACAGATGTTCCCTATGGGTCCTATACAACGGGGATTGCCTTTAGTTACAGCTTTACCTAAAAATTGGCCCACTGTCATTTTAGATTTAAAAGATTGTTTTTTCTCAATCCCATTACATAGAAGGGATTGTTGGCGGTTTGCTTTTACCTTACCTTCTCTCAATCATGCACAGCCTGACCAAAGATTTGAGTGGACCGTGCTGCCTCAAGGCATGACTAATAGTCCCACGTTATGCCAAATATATGTAGATAAAGCCTTAAAACCTACAAGAGACAATTTTCCAGATTTATTGATTTATCATTATATGGATGATATCCTTATCTGCCACAAAAACAGACAATTCTTGGAAAAGGCTTTACAATTTTTAATTTCCACTTTACAACAATATGGCTTAAACATCTCTCCAGAAAAGCTACAAATGGGAGAAACTCAAGAATATCTAGGTACTAAGCTTACAGCTACTATGGTAAAGCCTTTAAAATTAACCATTAGAACCGATAAGCTTAAAAATCTAAATGATTTTCAAAAACTCCTTGGAGATATAAATTGGATTAGGCCATATTTAAAGATTACCACAGGAGAGCTGAAACCTCTATTTAATATACTTAAAGGAGACCCTAATCTCCATTCCCCGAGAGTCCTTACTTCGGAAGCACAAAAGGTTCTCACGTTGGTAGAACAGAGATTGCAATCAGATCATACAGAAAGATGTGATCCATCCCAACCTCTAATGTTGATTATTATCCCAGAACAACATAGCCCATATGGAATTCTATGGCAAGGAGGACCTTTACAGAGTATCAATCTCCCAGCATCACCCACAAAACAGTTACAAACATTTCCTAAGGCAATAGCTCAATTGATATATAAAGGGTTAGAGGCCTGTATTACCATATTTGGAAGTCACCCTAAGGTCATTATTATTCCCTATACTAAACTACAAATGCAGTGGTTGATTCAGCATGACGATGATTGGGCTGTTTTATATTGCTCAACCACAGCAACATTTGATAATCATTATCCTAAACATCCATGGATACAGTTTTGTAAAAATACTCCAATTATATTTCCAAAAATTACAAAGACGCAACCTTTGCGTCATTGCCAAACAATATTTACTGATGGATCTAAAAATGGAGTGGGAGCAGTAATAGTTGGAGATAAAACTGAAACCATCATTCTCCCTTCCTCGTCTGCCCAAGTAGTGGAGCTTGCTGCAGTAGTCTTAGCTTTTAATATCATGAAGGATCAACCTTTTAATCTGTTATCTGACAGTTATTATATAGTACAATCAATACCTTGTTTAGAAACTGTGCCTTATATTCCTGATGGATCCACAGTTGCTCCTTACTTTCGAACCTTGCGTGCCCTAATTTTAGACCGCAAATACCCCTTTTATGTAGGACATATTAGAGCTCATTCTGGCCTACCAGGACCACTTGCCAAAGCAAATGCTAAGGCTGATAAAGCCACAAAAACCATCTTTGCTTTTACACTATTTGAACAAGCTAAGATGTTTCATTCACAATTTCATGTTAATTCTACTACTCTTAGAAGAAAGTTTAATATTTCTAAAGATGTTGCTAGACAAATTGTTAAAACATGTCAACATTGTGCCACCCTATTGCCAGTACAGTCTGTTGGAGTAAATCCCAGAGGACTGTTACCTAATCATATTTGGCAAATGGATGTTACTCATTTTTCAGAATTTGGAAATCTCAAGTATATTCATGTTTCAGTAGACACCGCTTCAGGGGTAATCATGGCCTCAGCTCACACTGGTGAAAAGGTTAAAGATGTTATACAACATTGTTTACAAACATTTGCAGCCTGGGGCGTTCCAAAAATCATCAAAACTGATAATGGGCCAGCTTACACATCCAAAAGTTTTCTTCTATTCACAAAAAATTTTGGAATACAGCTCATCACAGGAATTCCTTATAATCCTCAAGGACAAGGAATAGTGGAACGCACTCATTTAACATTAAAAAATTGTTTAATAAAACAAAAAGGGGGAATAGGTGCTGACTTTAGAGCACCTAAAGACAAACTAAATTTAGTACTCTTTATTTTAATTTTTTTAAATGTGGACAAAAATGGAAGCACGGCTGCAGAGAGACATGCTAATCCCACAAGTACTCAAATGTGGGTAAAGTGGAAAGATATTCTCACAGGTACATGGAAAGGTCCAGATCCAGTTCTTCGGTGGGTCCGAGGGTCTGTTTGTGTCTTCCCACAGGATCAGTAAACACCAATTTGGATACCTGAAAGGTTGACCAGACTGGTGCATCAAAGTAACGATGAAGAACATCGTGCTGATAAGCACCCTGCTAATGATGATGTTGACACTGGTGAAGACACGAGAATTATGGGCGATAGTTAAAGCCTGGCCATATCCTTTACCGTTAACTAATACTTCCTCTTTACTTCCTCCGTTGTTCACCACCAAGATGGCTACAGGATTACCCACTACGTCTTTTGATCCAGATACTCACCTATATAATTTTTCCACTTTCTCCCTCCCTGGAACCTTGTGCTTTGATATACCTGAGGATAATGCTATTAGTAGTAATGACTTTAACCCTTGTATTGTTCTCCAAAAGCAGGTACAGGGTTTCTTTACATCCAGGGATTCTCCTGATGCTCTACCCCAAGGCTATAGTACGCTTGGTCTTCAATTTGTTAATGGTACACACATAACCATATCAATGGAATATAGGGAAGGGGCAGCCACCTTGATTACAGGACTTATACCTCACAAATTACCACTTCCCACTAATGGATTTAAAACTCCCAGACTTTTTCCTCCATGTAATCCAAAATTTTCCACACTTCCTACCTGGACAGGTTGTCAAAATGCTGAGCAAGCAGCCCCAGTTCAACATGGATTTTTCTTCACACCAAATTTTACTTCTCAGCGTACCACTGATGACTTTGATGATTATGACGGCAAATTTGGCGAAAGGCGCACTAATCCTTTTGATAACTGGTTGCTATTTACCTCAACTTCAGGATATACTAACTTACAACCCTTTTTTGCTCTTAAAGGAGGATCTTTCAGACAATGCGAATGGAATTCTAGGAAGTGGACTGGAGTTAACAGGAGTAGAGCCAAGACTACTACTAATTGTACTCAAAATCTTTCATTCTTGTCCACCCCAGTCTGTGTGTTCCCTCCTTTTATGTTTTTACTAACTAACACTAATAGCACGAACCTTAATTGCTCTCAATCTAGATGCTACCTTTCTCAATGTTGGAATGCTGCCAATTTCTCCCGAGCGGTCATCATGCGAATCCCTACTTTTCTGCCTATGCCAGTTTCTGTTACAGATGATGAATTGCCAGTATTGCTTTCCAGAAATAAGAGGGATTTTGGAATCACCGTAGCAGTCATTACCACCGTAGTTGCATCAGCAACAGCAGCCGCTGCAGCAGCTGTAGCCTTGATGACATCAGTACAGTCAGCAACTAAGCTTAATGATGTGGTCCAGCAGACAGCTACTGCTCTGTCTACTCAACAAACAATGGATCAACACCTAAAAGCAGGACTACTTTTGGTGAACCAGCGTGTGGACTTACTTCAAGAACAGATGGACCTTTTACAGGAACTGTTAAACGTGGGGTGTATTTATCATCTGCCGGGACTGTGCGTTACACCTGTAACTTATCATAATCTTAGTTATGCAGCAAATTTGTCTAAAATCATATCTACTCAGCTACGTGCCAATTGGTCTTATAAATTTGATAATCTTACTGCCATTCTTAGATCACAAATTGTTAGCCTTAATTCTACTAGAGTTAATATAGCCCCTATATCTGAAATGCAAAATTGGTTATCCTCTTCTTTCAGTTTTGTAAAGCAATGGGCAGGAATGGGAGCATTGTGTATGTTAATGATTATTGCAATTATCTTCCTCACACGCTTTATCATGCGTATACGCCAAGTTCATGCCAGAGATCGCATCATTTTCCATCAAGCCATGATGGCCTTAGAGGCTGGCAGCTCTCCTCAAGTCTGGCTGAGCATGCTGGACCGGTAGTCAATGACGGGTAAGGAAGGATGTAACCTCGTACCGACCTAAGACAGGAGCTGTAGCATGCTCTGCAGTTATCCGATGACGGGTAAGGACGATTGTTGACCACTCCGCCTAAGACAGGCACGGTCCCGAGCCAGCATTCTTTTATTAAATAAAAAAGGGGGAGCTGTCGGGGTACCGCGGACCCCCAGCCCTACGATGCGGCCAAGATGGCGCCTGGCAATGTGCCAAGGAAGTGCTGAGAGCAAAACCAGGTACCTCCAGCAGACTAATTCTCTGTGCAACAAGTGGCGTTATTTGAGGAAGTTAATGTGATTGGCCATGGGTCCTCGTGGACACTGCATGCTTGCTATATGCACACTATTATGCTCCATTACTGTCCATGCTTTCTCCTCGTGATCTATAAGCTGATTGGTTGTTGTATGTAATGTAAGGACCTTGCAAGAGCGGCCGTGGGCGGCCAGTCAGAAGTAGCAGATAGCAGAAAATAAAGAACTTGCTCCGATCCGGTGTCGTGTCTCTCTGCGGGCGGGGAGCGCGATAATAATACATTTAGATTGGCAAAATACTACTTGCATACAGGTTATTGTGTATGTGTTCTCCTATTTAGAATGCTTTAAAAATGTTGAATGTGTCAGTCTTTAGAGATAAAGAAAAATAATACCTAGTCCAAATCTAGTCAATAGAATGAACTCAGTTTTCATAGTTTAAAGGAATGAATGAAAGAATGTTTAAATGAATTAATGGATGAGAACTTGAGCTGTTTAGTGGCTTAATTCTAGAGACCCGGGACTCTGCAATTAGACCATATGTATGGTTGTCCTTCAGTTTCTGAGTTCATGAGTTGGGAATTTTCTCTGTCCTTTTAATTTCCCAGGGTGCCTACTGATGGCAGGACTGTATTTAACACACTTTGGGTTGAATGAAGAGCAAAGATGTTTGCAGAGTTCTGTGGTGTCTGAGGCATCATAGCAGAGCAAGGTGACTTTGGCAAAGCTGAGCAAAAAACTGGCAGAGTGATAGTTAATCCTTGTTCTCCAGGATATAGGAAAGCGCCTTTGGAGGGCCCATGGCATCCGGCAGGTTTGAGGATTGCAGGCAACTGAAAAGCTTTCACAGTCTTATAGAACTCCAGGGGCTCCTGATGTATTACTAAAGGTATAAAACTGAATGTGGTAACATGATGCCAGTTAGCTGGTTAGTTTTATGGCATCATAGTCATGACCTTATTCAGGAAAACTCTCACCTTAGAATATGGCTGTTATTATATAAATGTCTTGCCTACATAGAAATGTGTCTGAGGTCCCTGAAAATCAGTTTTTGCAAATGCCACAAAGAAAAACTCCCCTGCTTTAGATAAATTGTGTTGCATGTTACCTTGAAGAGATACCTTTTGACTAGTGCTCCAAAAACAGAGCTGTTGGTATAAGAAGGTGCATAAACAAAAAAGGCCCTTTTTAATCAAAGAGAATAAAAAGTCATTTCTTTTTCTATTTTGGAGACATTTAACAGGTCAATCACTTGTGTTTGAAATTATCTTTTTAATATATATATTTTTAGTTGGCAATGTACCTTTATTTATGTATATGTGGTACTGAGAACAGAACCCTGTGCCTCACATGTGCCAGGCAAGCACACTGCCACTGAGCTATAATCCCAGTCCTTGAAAGTATCTTGAAAGCATAAAAAGGAAAAGTATAATTGAAAACAGTCAGCATTTATGCTACATGAAAAAATCAGGACTGAGTTTAAAATGCTTTGCTAGCTCTTATGCATGGGTATTATGGAAGAGGCTTCCCAGGAAGAGGATATACAATTTATATTTTTCTGTTGTTCCTTGTATAGTCATCAGAGAACTAGAGAATGAACATGAATCAAAAGAAAATGGAGCATGCTATTTCCTACATTTAATTATTATATGTTGATTAGTTAAGTCACTCATTCATAATTATTAGTGTTCCTCAGTTGTAACATAATGTATCTAAAACAAGATTTCATTGCTTTTATTTTGTTTTATTTTTGTTTTAGTATTTCAGAGGTAAATGTTTTAAGGTCTTCCATTCTCTATTCCTTCTTTTCTTCCTTCCTTTAAATGTCTTACTATTTCTTTCTTTCTTAAGTTCCTCAACAATGTCAATAGATCCTTGAACATTGCATTTTAAATTACTCTTGAATGTTTTAAAACAGAATAGTGAAGGTGTAATTTTATGATTGTCTCTGAAACCATTAACCAGCTTAAGCATTATCTGTTACACATATTGAAATTTGTATGTGTATAGTATATTTCCTATTTTTATACAAGTCTATAAATTTATTCTCTGAATTTTTTAATTAAATATCACTTCAAGTCATTTAAGCAATCTTATGTTTCATTTAGTTTAATTGAAACTTTTTACACCATAAACTTTCAAAACCACCCCATAATGTATGTAGGGATTTTGTAATATTAAAAAGTAGTATTAAATGGCATCACTTTTGACATATAACAATCTAGTATTATCAAAATATTTTTTGAAAATAAATTCTCAAAATTCTCAAAATTGTGGTGAACTTTTATTTGATCCTTTCTGTGTTTTTAATTTTTGTAAACCTACCAAATAAATATACATTGGTGCCTCCGTAGTACATAAGAGTCCTTTATATCTAAAACTGTAAAACTAATATTAATTTTCCTCATTTAGTAGATAAAGAAGTTTTTTTTTAAGTGAATTAATTTTTTTCACCTTTAATCACTCATTAAGGGAAAAGAATATTTTTTAATGTTGGCGTGAGTTGAAGTAAAACCAAAACTAACAAATAAATGTAAACGAGCAAGTATCCCTTTACAGTTTTTACCTATTAAGTTTTGTGCACGAATGAACAAATCTGCTATATTCTTAAACAGTATGTCCTGTTTTCATATTAGATGAATTTATGTGACATGAATGCCAAGGCTGAGGCTGGAGGGATGTGAAGGGGGCAAATCTGCAGCCAGGGCTGGCTGTGGGTCTGAGGAGCAGACATGCTCCCCATGAAAGATGCCCTTTTGCTAAGGGTTCTGTTAAGTGACTCAAAAGCCAATAATTAGTTGAATTTAGTGTGTAATTCCTCATAATTTTACTTAATATCCTCTGCTTCTTGTTCTCTTGCTCTTGTCATGTGCTATGTCATTGTGTGTGCCCTATTTTTGCCAGTGTCTTTCCACAGGGGGGACTTCCCAAATGAACATGGACATATGGTACCATCAAGAATAGGAAGAAAAAAAAATTCAAAACTTTACTTTGAGCAAAGTAGGACATATTTCAGACTGTGAAGCTATTCTATAAGAAGCCAATAACCCAGAAAGCAGCAGCATAGCAAGTGTTTCTTGAAGTATCATTTTACATTATGCAGTGATAATTATGTGGTAATTATGTAACAGCAGTCAGGAAAGTGACAAGGGCATGATGAGAAATAACATAATTGATAAATCTTAATTTCAGAACAGTAGATCTCAGATTCCATTTATTTATGTTATAAAACTGAATGAAACTATTTTTTGTTCTCCACTTAAAAGAACTTTGATCTAGAATTTTGGTTATCCAGACTTACACAATGTAAGAAATACTTAACTTGCATTTTAATTTTCAAAAATTTCCTGACTTTTGAACAAAAAGCTGAATGTGAGTGGCCATTGTCTTATAAATGCCTCAAAACTAAAAAAAAAATGCTGACCTCATAGGTATTTCCCTAGCAAGACTCTTAGAGAGAAGCCCTCCTGAATTAGAAAAAGGCCCACCTAAAAATGATTCTTCCTGAGCTACTCTGAGTTGCATTTACAAGTTTGGTGGAGTCAAGGACTGAGAGACCTATGAAAAACAGGCTTTTTTTTTTTTTTTTTTTTTTTTTTTTTTTTTTCCTATACAGGGGCAGTTAATGTATTCCTTTATCATCCAAGTTTTAAATATAGCACCATTATCCAAAGTGATCAGCCAATATCAGACTCATGAAGAACTAGAGAAAATGTAATGGTGGGTGATTTAATATATAGTTACAAGCCTGTATTATTTGTGATAATGCTAAGTATAGATAGAGTGCAAACATGTGCAATGTCTAACATCTTGGTGCAGCGCTTCATGCTGAAGTATTGGGTGTGTTTATTATCAAGATTGCATGTTCAAGCTTGATGGACTATGATGTAAATCATGTTTCAAATGTTTGAAAACAACAGCACAGAATCATTGCTTAAGTTTAGACCTCATTTGGGTGTCACATTTTCCCTTTTCAGCATTTTCTGAAAAACTTCTACATCATCGTGGGCATCACCCAATTATTGAGAGGATAGTTGCTGCCAGGCGGCAGCTCCCAGAAGCCATCAGCATTGAACAGAGGCCCATGACCAAGGAACACATCTAGAGGGACAGGCAAGTCAAGAGGCAGAACTAGTGGATGAAAGAATGTTAGAGAAAAGAGGTTGAAAGTGATACAGATAGGAGGAAGAAATAGGGTTCGTTCTTCTAGGCAAGATAAGGATGAAATCCTTATGTGATGCTTTCAAGAATTCAAACGTTATCTAACAAAGAATGCTGACTTGACGTGTACGAGACAAAGGGGTTTTGGAATGAGGGTTTGTACTAATACAACCACTATGGATGCAGATGCAGGACCACAGATGCAGTTCCAGGGTTGTAACACATGGAAGAACTATTAAAAAGATATAAGGGATTAAACAAGTACAAATATTTCCTTTATGCCTCAAGGCTACTAGGAACAGGAATGAATGCAAACATTTGTAGAAAATTCAAATAAGTGCAAATGAGAGGACCACCTTTGTTTATTATCCTTAGTCTTTTGTCTTATAAATAGAATTTGAAGACCTCTTTCTTCTTATTCTTTCTAATTTATTTCTTTCCAGGAAATAAATTAATTACATGACTGTTTCCTATTTGATCATATTTACAAAAATAAAATTGTGCCTAAAATGCTTTTATGATAACTATTTGACATAATATGAACTAAAAATTGAAAGAAAGTCAACAGTTTTTCTACTCCATAATGGAGAGAGGAAAAAAATCAATAGAATAAGACTCTAACAAGAAATGCTTTTTGTGTGCAAAAGGGACTTGTTTAGGAAATGAGCACATTAGCTCATTTGATGCTTCAGCTTTCCTTTCAAAGTGAAATTAAGCTGAGTAATAATATTCTCCTCTAGACTTCTCTAAATAAATACATTCAAACATAATCACTTGCCCTGTGGCATGTGGCTTAATGCTTCTTTTACATGTAATGAGTTCAGGGCAAATGAAGAGGAAAAATATGTTAATAAGCAGAGGGGGCAATGATAACTCAGGGGGTTCCCGTATGTAAAGATCCTACCTTCATCCTTCATCACTGCATAGAGAGTTTTTTTCATTTGTTAACTTTCTTGCATCTCTGAAACACATACGATAACATATAGACATAGACTTGCAATTGTAAAGGCACTTTCACTTGGATGTTTATGTTGCTTCAGGAAGAATTTACATTTCCTAATTGTGGAGTCATTGGAGTCAGCCTTCAGGGACTGCTTTCTCCATCCTCAGACTAGAAACCCAGTGGGTGATGCTTGATTCACTACTGTCCTTTGACACCTGTGCCCCTTTGCAGCTGGGTTCCTGCCATGCTGGGGTTTAACTAGATTAACAGGGATTGACCACCCAGACTTGGTCTTCCTCCCCAATCTGTGCTTTGCTTGCTGGAACCCTGCTTCTCAAACTTGGCATCATATAATATCATACAGAAATTATGTTCATTTTTATTTATCCATGTATTTGTTAAAATCTTTTTATCTGTGTTTTTTGGTGTGTCATGCCTTAAAACTACATTTTGAAATTGTTTTCTTTTTCATGAAAGTTGCTTCTTAGATTTTCCATTACTGGAAGAATTTTGGTGATAAAAACTTTTGGGTTTAGATATCAGAAAATGTGAAACATTACTGATTTGAATTTTGAATCTTTTGATGTATTATCTATTGGAATATTAAATTATTTATTATATTACTCTACTTTGGCTTCTGTGGCAGTTGGAAATCAATCAACTATCACCTTAATAGTTCTTTCTTTGTAGGTGATTTCTCTTTCTTAACTGAATGCTTTCAATTCATTTTTTTGTTTTGTGTTTCTTTGAGGTTCTTTCATTTCACCATGAGATATCTAGGTGTAGGTTTCTTTTTACTTGTGTCGTTTTCTGTTTGCTTGTATTTTCTACTCGGATCTGAGGTGTGCTATCTCTCAACAAGAAAATTTTCAGAATTTATATTTTTTTTACTGGAATAGTCCCTTTTTTCCTTTCTTCTCCTTTCTTTCCATGCAAAAAGTAATTGCAATATGATGAAATTATTTCTCCCTTTTTCACTTTTTATCATTTTCTTTGGGTTTCACATATTTCTGTCTTTGTGATTAAGTCTAATAGTATTGGAGGTTTTTCTGTCTTGATATCTATTTCATTCACTGAATTTCAGATTTTCAATTAGTTTAATGTATAGATAGCCTTTTCATTATTTAAAGACATTTTGTTTTTTTCAAAATTGTGCATATTATTATAATCAGTTTCTTTAAATTATTTTGAATCTGGTCATCTGCTGTGTCTCATCTCTCCAGAGTCTGAAGTCTTTGAGGTCTGTCATGCTGTCATAAATGCTCTGTGCCAGTTCTTTCACCTGCTTCTATGTTTCCATAGGTAACTTGCCATCTGCTTACCTTTGAGTCTCAGAATCTTTCAACTTCTATGAAAATTCTTTGAAGTCCAGATTGAAGTTAATTTGTTTCTTATCAAAAATTCTTGTCTTCACTTTTGAAAATGCCTGAGAGTAATAACAACCTGACATCACTATTGTTTGGATACAGCTTGACATGACTGCAGCCCTCTGGAGGTACAGGCACCATGACTACTCCTGAGTAACCTGCCTGGTTGTTCCTGCATCATTTCCCAACAAACTGTAAGTAGACAAATCCTTTAGAGTAATATTTGAGACTATACAATTGAACCCTGGCTCCAGGGATATGCCTACCTCTTTCAGGTATATTCAGCCAAGTGGAAATGATTTTTGTCCTAATCCATAAATAATCCTCTTTCTGACCTAAATTGCTGGGATCAATTTTTGCTGCCTAGACCACACTTCTGGTCAGTGAGTCTCCCAATAAATCACCTCCTATGCAATCTAGGATTGGCCTCTTTTCTTCATTTTCCTGGCATGTGGGACTGGTTCTCATACACTAGGACTGGGTTGTTCCAGAACATCTAAATTTTAATTTTCTGGAGGATTATTTGAATACACAGTTTAATGTAAATGTCACGTCAAATGATAATGAAGAGTGATTTAGATTTTGAATTTTCAGGGAATATCTTCCTTCCCATATAATAAAGTACTTTTTTGTCCATTCACTTAGAGACACATTTATGTTTGACATTTAAATGTGAAGAGAAACTTTATGGAACCTTGGTGTTGCATGTAACCAACTCAGTCATCCTTTGTCTCTGTCTTCTTCATGCATGGTACTCCCTGCTCTCTAGGCTTCACCCATTCATTCCTCTGTGTGAATCAAACTTAACTGCAGGGAGAATATCTTTTCTCTATCTCCAGCCAATATTAGATATTCCTTACTCTTACCTCTAATTCTACTTATTTATTTTTATGTACAAAACCCACACAATTTTCCAGTTAGTTGTTCTCTACTTTGTTGATTTGGTTATATGAATATGGATATTGACAAAATTTTAAAACCTAAGTGCAAAAGGCATATCATCTATTTTCTGTATAATGCCTAGTGCTAATCTTGGAAATTTGGTGCTGTTAATAATAATAATAAAATAAGTAATTGATTTCCAGAATATTAATCTTGGACTTTCTTGTTATATTAGCAGTGAAATTTTTTGTTCTGATAGGCTTTTGGAAGACACAGATGAATTTTTCACTTTATTTTTTCAACTTTCCAAATGTGGTTTCATTGGCATGTGTTTAGACTGAGTTCCATTCTTGTAATACTGTTATGGTCTGCATGTGAAGTGTGTCCCAAAGACTCCCATGTTGAAGGGTTGGTTCCCAATTCAACAATATTCAGAGTTAGGGACATGGGGAACAGATTGGATTACAAGGAGTTTGACCTCAACAGTGGATTAATCCATTTAGAAATTCATAGCTGAAGAATGAACAGTTTGCAGGTAGTCAACTTTGTAGGAGGTGGGACATTATTGAAGGGTGTGCTTTCTTGGGGCATATTCTTATAGGATGTGTTTTGCCCCTGGTCTCTTTCTCTTTCGTGCTTTGTTTGCTGGCTGCCATGAGCTGAACTGTTTTTCTCCACCATGCCTTCTGCTATGATGTTCTGTGTTGGGGGCTATGCCATACGGAACTACGCCAAGATGGCACCTGGCAGCCAGCCAGAGGTTGTTTGATCACATTGATGGTGAAGAGGTTGATTAACATAAACACACCCAGGTGATTTACCATTGGCCATATTCAATTAAGTCCACGCACACAACGCGTGCATAGGTGTTCCCGGAGTGCTCCTGATCGTTGCCTGCTCAATTTGACCTTTACCGTGATTGAACAGCTAGCTACTCGCCTAATCTTTCGCATAATTGGCAGTGGACCCTACCCTTCACCTCCTGGAGGGGATATAAGCCGACTCTCCCTCGAGTGCCGGTGTTCCTGGGTTTCCTAAATCGCCAATAAACCGTTCTGAATTCAAGAGCCTTGCTACTCGTTTTCTTCCGCGCCAAATTGACTCCACTGGACTGCGTCAGTTCTGCCTCACCTCTTGCACAAAGCCAGAGAGCTGACTAATCATGGATTGAAACTTCTGGAACTATGAGCCAAGATAAACCTTTCCTCCTTTAAGTTGACTTTTGTCAGCATTTTGTCACAGTGATGAAAAACTGATTAATACCACTGCTTTTTTTTTTCTGAAAAAGGTATGGACAATTATAAATAATTGTTGCAAATATAAATGCACATCTTGAGCTTGTAAACTGTATAATCATATTTCCTTCTAAAAATCCTAATGCAGATTTGTTTAGCACTTTATGTGAAATTTGAACATGTTTCAGTGTCTTTTTTAGAAAATCCAAGTGTTTTTATTTCTCAGTGACAAAACAAAGCTTTACAACTCTTGGGTAACTTTCCTACAGAAATAGACATCATACTATAGTGGTACATGCATACCCATGATCATCACAATTCACAATAGTCACACTATGAAAACAGCATAGATAGCTGCCAATGGATAAAGAAAAAATGATTTCATATATGTATGAATAATGGAAATTCAGCATGGAGGCTCTTCA